>NW_011887799.1:832041-834361 GCF_000806365.1 Fopius arisanus | reverse complement strand
CAATATAATAGAGTATGATGTACTTTCATGCAATAATTATGAAAATTGTAATAATGAATGGAAAAAGCACATAAATTTTTTTGATAATCACCAGAAAATGACATCTGTGCTCGGTACACCCCGCAGACATTATGGAGGAGTAAAATAGAGGAATCACCGAGTAAGTTTAATCCCCAATTCCAATTACGGATGACGCATTGTATCACCTGAAGTGAGGATTACGCCATAGAGAGAGTAATATCGAGTTTATGTAAGTCCTCTAAGCCTGACCGGTACAATGCTCTTATTCACCTAAATCAGTTCTTGCGTGTGAGCAATGACGCGATTCCCATCGATTTTCTTTATTAAATTAATCAGTTTGACTTTTAGCATAAGTCACCTTGACCGGTATGTAACCCATCCGATGTGTTCTTATCTAACTCGTTTGCGATATCAATTATATCATTTGAACTGGATTTGGAAGTTGTTTGGGTCCCGCATTATTACCGGAGTGACATGTTTGCCTGATACTCAGAGACTGCGAGTCTCATTTTTTTGTTTGTTCTTTACCAAAGTTATTAACAAATAAGATAAATGGAGGTATGATGAACCATCGAGATAAGAATGTATTAGCATACCTCCATGATATCCGCAATTAATACTTTAATCCTTTGAAGATTTCAATGTGAGAGGGAATTGCCCAAGTAATGACGATTGATCAATTCATTATATGAGGAAATTATAGAGCAGAAGAATGTAAATGTTATTGAAAAAATCATTATTTTATTACTAGTTTTATACGAGTAAATTAAAAGTCTCATCGACCCTTCATCGAACTTCATCGATTCACTCGAATTTTTCATTAATATATTTAATTCTCTCGAAAATAAATAAATTTGTTTAGATTTCATATTTTTCCATGATACAAGATGTCTCCCCCTGTAATCAGTGAATCATTAATGAAAATCTAGAACATTCTGAAAACCGTCTTGAATAATAATTCAATTATACGAAAAGAAAAAGAGCTTTTTATTCGCATTCCAAGGAAATCTCTCGCGTCACTAGTTCATATTTATCGGGAGATTGATTGTAATTGAGTAATAGTGGTATGGAATGAAAAATTAATTATTGCCCCGCATTCTATGTAGAATGCAAACTGCGTTGATATGCAATTACTTGAGTGATGAAATTAGACTTTTACTGACTAACAGTAAATTATTGAGTTTTCTGTTCAGAAAAATGAGTGATTCACTATTCATCACGATTTACTCTAATGATTCATTACTATTGCAGATTATAATCAACCCCTAATGAGAAAGTAAATAAACATTTTTACAAACATTTCTATTTCTATCAGATGACTTTTTCCGTTGGACGACGGCAAAAAATTGAAAGCTAAAAAGTCAAAGTTATAGCCATTCTATTTTCTATTGCTGAAAAACAGCGGAGAGTTTAAATTGATCGCAGTCTTTGTTTCTAATTTATTGCTATTGTGGATACATGAAATGCCGGTGCAATTTAGCGAGGAGTAAAATCATTTAACTATGCAAAATAAAGTTGAAGGACATTCTGTTTACGCATTCCTCGCACCATCCTCGTACGATTCATGTCTGTCCACACCTTTCTCTTCCTATCAACATTGGTTACAATGTAGCAAATGTATTGCATTGTAATGCAGGGTATATCTTACTCGTCTCTCCTGTCTGTTGGCACTTTGTGCTAATGCAATCGTCTTATCCTCATAAACGTGTAATACTAATGAATAACACTACCGACGAAATGAGTTTCGCCATCTCGTTTTAAGGTGCACTCCACTCATACACAATTACGCAAATAAAGAAAAAACAAAATCTGCACCAACGGTTTTCGATTCATCGCAAAAAATATTCCTTTGCTAATTATTATGATAATAATTAGTAGATATTGAATGGAGAATTTGTTGAGGTGTAAATTCCAATTTGTTTCAAATGATATTGATAATGTTGAAGTGACCCTACGCCTTACCTCCGACAAAAATAATTATAACCTGTGACCATGGAGCCAACAACATTTACCCGGAAAACACAAGGTATGCGTGCTTAATGTACTGTAACCATTCCCATAAATACAGAATAATCTTTTATGTTAAATCCTGCGCACTTGTACATGTACCACCCGTCATTCACTGAAGCCCAACCGGTTTAGCAATTTCAATTAGCTATCATTATTCAAAATTCTCCCATTTACGCTACAATATAAAATCAACCGCTGTGCGATGTACATGGATAACAATCTACCTGCGCCCATTGACAAGAAACAATCCGCAAATATTGATTAATCATTGGAGAAAATTACCCAGGTG
>NW_011887799.1:826737-829036 GCF_000806365.1 Fopius arisanus | reverse complement strand
GACCTGCTGTCCTTTCCTCTCTACCAGCTAATTTTCTCCCCAACACCGAAGATAATCCCCTATGTCAACCCCACCATAGGGGCATCTGGCTTACGTGCAGCAAAACATGTTTAAACTTTACTAGACTATAAGTCTATTCACTCGGTCTATCTTTTCTGCGCCAATTAAGTCTATTTTGACGGTACATACGTAGTGTTTATCCGACAGGAAGCTCTAGAGCGGTGGTTGAATAAAAAATAGAATAAAAAGTCGGTTGCCATGACACTTTGTTGAAATCAGAAGTAAATATATGCAAAGCATTTGCAAATAGTCATGTAAACAAGTGCTTTGAAGCTAATATAAGACCAAGCCGAAGTAAATATTTGATATTGCACGTGATTCAATAGGCGGGATGAGAAGGACTGGACATTATCGATACGCAAATATTGCTGATTATTTTAAAAATTTATTTCAGAAATCGCGAGACCATGAGGGAATTGAAAGTCAAATGAATGGATGCCACTGTCTAGAGGGGAAACATCTAATGCTCTCGGATGCTTTAATCGTGGAAAACTACTGATGAACGTCTGATGATCACTTATCGCTGCTAGATGTCTACGTGACAACAATTTTGTTATGTTGAAATAACCGTGAGTTCGATACACAGGCCATGACCCACATTTTGTACTGACGTACGTTTTTACGCGGATTTTTCGCCTCTCTGGGGGAATTTTATTTTTATGTCTCCTCCCGAGTGATATTCCTCGGGGATTTTTGTCTTCACATGGATGCTGCGAACTTTAATTTCTTTTGGTCTGAGTAATGTGTGCGTTGAACTTTCAGAGTTGATAGAGATAGAAATGATAGAGAAATCGGACGAGTCATTGATTGAAATTGGAAAAAGAGGAAGATTCGATCTATATAAACAAAATTTCAGTCGAAATTTTATTATCGAACACTTCTGACTCACAATAGATAAAATTCCGAAAAAGGAATAGAAGAACTGTTCCGCAGTGAAAAATAGTCTAGACCCTCGACAAAAATAACTCGTAAAAGGAGTGACAACATTGTCGGTAATTGATGTAACGAATGTCGAGAATGAATGAATAGATAGATAAATGCATTGATCATCAGTGTTGATTTAGCCGAGTGATATCTGTTGAATATTCCCATTAGCGAGACCAAAAGACTCCTGAGAGCTAAGTGGACATTGTATTTATATTCGATGTTTATATTCCAACTATCTACGTGATGGCCTAAAGATCGTGACAAATTTATAATCTAATTCTCCAAAATTACAGAACCGTTTAAGAAAAATTCTGGGGGTAGTAGAAATTTTAAGCAATTGTATGCGAATTTTTCCCATACGCCAAGAAAAATTTATAGTTCAATATACCGTCGCGGTTAGTATTTGTGGAGCTTATTAGTTTTCAGGAATTTATATTAAAAAAAGAAAGACGAAACTTTTCTGATCCGTCCCATTGTGATTTTCCCGAGTTGGAACTTCATGCCGGTTCCGCTAGAGCCGTTTAAAAGAATTCAGTAGCAAATTGATAAAGTCAGATAAGTCGAGTTTGCGAGTTTCGTTGAATATCGATAAATCTCCAAACCTATTGGTTTTAGATGAAAATATGAAGAAACATTTTTTGTTAGAAATTAAATTAGCTACAAAAAAAGTCTCACGATGGTTCCACGTTGAACCAATAGTTTTCAAGATAAATCAATAAACTGATAAAATTTTTAATTCAACTTATCTCACTTTACTGCCTTGCTCTTCTATTTATCTCCGTACAACTCCTTCTATCTACCTCCATCAGTCTAATACATCGATAGCTATAACATGAGACTTGGGTGTTGTCACGTGATAGCACTGCGCAGTTGTTTTGGCTGAACTGAAATTTAACATCGACCTCCATCACCCAACGAGCACAACAACAAAAAGGGGAATCGTTCCCTCGAGTCACTCCAACCCTCACGTCAAATATAATCACTCGTTCCGAGGGTTGGCAGTTCCTCCCCCGATATTTCCTATGCCCCGTATTTCCCCATGGCCCTCAAAAATAAAATAACATAAAAGAATCCCCGTAAATAACCAAAATGGTTCCAAAAAAAAATCCCGAGGAGATATATAAAAATTTCACTGACCTCCAATGCCCTCAACAACGGATTAATCTCTTTAATATTTCATCACCTAGAAGCAATCGGCCCACGAAATCCTCAAATGGAAAAATAATGCCAACGAAATATCTCTTATCAACCCTCATGAATCCCTCACTTGAACTCAATCCCCTCAAAATAATCGTGGCGTCGTTTTTTTTTT
>NW_011887799.1:822744-825712 GCF_000806365.1 Fopius arisanus | reverse complement strand
CCCAATTTTAAATGGGTGGTTACTGCCATGGTTCTTGTTCAATTTGCCTCGATGTTTGTTGTCAAGGATTTAAGCTATCCAATGTTATTCATCATGGCTTATTCTTTTGGAGGAGTTATCAATCATTCCCTCATGCTAGGTAATTCAATACAAGCAGTTTTAATTAATAGGAATATTTTTATCTGTTTTGAAAATATTATTCGTATAATAATCGCACATTCTATTTCATTTCATCATTCATTATTCTCTCGGATTCTGAATATTCGCTGAGTTTTATGTTTGATTTTTTTTTGAAGAAGAACTATTTATATACCATTTTATTATCAGCTCTTACAGTATCAGAGTAACAAGCGTTCCTGAATGTTTCGATGAATAATTCAAATGAAATTTTACCCATCTTTATTCATTTTTGCGAGTCTGTTTTACAGGAGTTAAAGTAGAATAGTCATTGAATTAGTTTCGATCCCGTAATATCATGGAATAGTAATATCCCTTTTTCTTTTAACCTTTTTTTGGAACAATAATGATAATTATTCATTTGTACACCTGAATTACAAATGGAAATAATATTTTCTATTTCATTTGAGCAGAATAATATATGGAACCGTTGAATTGATGAAGGGGATGAATAATCAACAGGCTTCACAACATATTTATTTTGGATTTTATGACTCACATCGTTGTACAAGGTTTTCATTGTATGTCACGATGAATAGAATTAAGATATCAGCTTTCATTCTCTTTATGTAATCAATACCAGGAAGAAAAGAAAAGCATTTACTTTGAATTCATAAAATAGAATGATTTTCAGCGATTCATTAATTAATTCATAAACTCATTAATTCACATTAATGTAATTCATACCAATTAGGTTAAAATTAATTGAACGCTGTGGATTGTTATTTTTTTGTAGCTGTTCATGAAATTGCTCATAATCTCGCTTTTGGTCACTCCAGACCGATGGCCAATAGATGGTTTGGATTTTTTGCTAATCTACCCATTGGTCTGCCAATATCTGTAAGCTTCAAGAAATATCACTTGGAGCACCATCGAGTATGTTTTTTTTTTCTAACTCCTCGTCACTATCAGTGATATCTACTAAATGATAAATGTTTATGTGCAGTATCAGGGAGACGAATATCTTGACACTGACTTGCCAACACTGCTCGAGGCAAAATTATTCTGCACGACATTTGGAAAGTTTTGCTGGGTCATTTTACAGCCATTTTTCTACTCATTCAGGCCACTCGTAACTTATCCAAAGCCGCCAGTTCGTTTAGAATATATTAATTTGATAATTCAACTCGCGTTTGACGCTCTCGTGTGGTACTTTTTTGGTGAGGAAACAGTTATTTCCCCATTGCGTTTATTGCTCATGTATAGACATATGTATTTCATGAATGAGTCATCCGCGAATTTCGCTGTTTTTTCAGGGGGAAAAGTATTACTCTACTTTATATTAGGTGGAGTCATGGCGATGGGACTTCATCCAGTCGCTGGCCATTTTATTTCTGAACACTACATGTACAAGAAGGGATATGAAACGTACAGCTATTATGGGCCATTAAATTATATTACGTTCAATGTCGGTTATCACAATGAGCATCATGATTTTCCAGCTGTGCCAGGTTCTAGATTACCAGAGGTAAAATTAATAATGAATTAATAAATTTGATAAGCTCATTAATTCAATCATCAATTTATAGGTCAGACGAATCGCCTCCGAATACTATGATAACTTGCCGCATCACGACTCCTGGACAGCAGTAATTTACGACTTCATTATGGACCCAGCAATAGGACCCTACGCTCGTATGAAACGCAAACACAGGGGTTTGACATCGTAAGCTCAACTAAAATCCATTTTATACCTCATTATCTATTTTTTTGTCGAATTTTACTGCGCAAAATTTGATAAACACGACAAACTTCCGCGATTAACTAATCATACGTCATACGCACCCCTTTGCCCAGTCATAAGTATTGAGTTTCCAAGGTTAATCGATATCAGTGAGTATTATGCCAATGTTAACTTGTCTTCTAATTGCCACGCAGTGATGTGTCAATTGTAATAATTTTTGCCAATTTTTTTGCTTACACCTGTCTATTTACTCTGCTAATTGTCAAATAATACAAACACTTCTCAGGAATACTCGTAATGTAAACAAAATATGGTGACAAAAATCACTTTTTTTGTGATAGCAAAGCGATATATTTGCACATTTACTCTAATTAATTTCACAGCATAAATTTATTTTTGTAAATATTCAATGATGTTTTCTCAGTGGAGTCCGAATGTTTGAATCGAAAAATGTACATTTTTATTCATGATATAATAAAAGCATGATCATTGACTATAAAGCCGTTTTCTTTTTGTCATAGTATTTATACTCAATTTATGAAGAGGATATTTTGTCAGTGAAAAAAAAACTTGTTTATATTTTAAATAAACAATAATTGTGCATTTATTCATTATAAGTAATATATTACATTTCCATATTACATTATTTTCTTGCATACTTAGTTTCTTATACAGCTTTGTTCGAAATGCTTTTGGCAAAAAATAAGAACAAAGCAAAAAAATACATACAACTACTCGAATTAATAAAGCTTTTTCAGTCTGTGGTATGTTCTGTAATTGTGAAGACCTTTGGAGTTTCTAAAGATATTTGTGAATTCAATCAACTTCCTCAATGGTCGGGCCGGAGCCATTGCCTCCCTGAGGTTGTTGTGCACCACAACCTTGCGGTGGGCATCCAGACCCCTGATGAAGCTTCGTCATGATGGGTGAACAGATCTTCTGCATCTCCTGCAGTTTGTCATTGTACTCGTCCTTCTCTGCCAGTGTATTATTGTCCAGCCACTGAATGGCCTCATCACAGAGCTGTAGAGTCCTGTCTTTCTCCTCCTGATTCAGCTTGGCTCCCTGCTCCTGGACCGCCTGCTTTACTGAGAAAACATATGTCTC
>NW_011887799.1:818952-821459 GCF_000806365.1 Fopius arisanus | reverse complement strand
ACCATCGAGCTGATTTCCTCGGGGTTGAACCTCTTCATTTCCCCACGAAATTCAACCTGAATCTTTGGCTTCCCTCCATCATTTAGGACCTTGAAGGGCCAGTGCTTCATGTCATCCTGAATTTTTGGATCGTCGAATTTACGACCGATGAGTCTTTTTGCGTCGAACACTGTGTTCGCAGGGTTCATCGCCACCTGATTCTTCGCAGCATCTCCAATCAGTCTCTCTGTATCTGTGAAGGCCACGTAACTTGGAGTTGTCCTGTTCCCCTGGTCATTGGCGATGATCTCCACTTTTCCCTGTTGCCACACACCAACACACGAGTATGTGGTACCCAAGTCAATACCAATTGCTGGCATTTTTGTATTTTAACTTCACTCTTTTCACTTCTTACTCGTTTGAATTCTGTTTCTATACTGATGCCGAGCACTGCCGAACGGTCCCTTTATATACCCCCACCCGGCGCCCTCGTATCTTCGACAATGTTCGAGAATACCGCAACGTTCAAAATACGATTTTTATCGAATATTTGCACTATCCATTTGGCTTACTTATCAATTTGCTTTGTCATTATTCAGAGAATAATCCGGCGAAATCCATTAGATTTTGAATGTGTATTTATCATCAAATTATAGAAAATTAGACTTTACTGGGGGATTTATGGAAAAGTTCTGTCGCATTCTGGAACAGACGAATGATGTCGAATGATGACGAATGATGATGAAAATCGTGAAACTTTTGCGATTTTGACAAAAAAGAACGCGGACATTACATTTCATTTTTAAACATGATTTATCGCAATGACTCAGCCACTTGACCACTGCGTATTGACGAGAATATTCGAGTGAAGTTTCAATCTGGTTTATATTCCTGTAAATAATTTGATTATCAAGATTTCTTTAATGTACGCTCATTGCAATTTTTATCAGCAATTTTTCGACATTTGAGGGGCAGAGAAATTCATTGATTCAGGATTTTGGCAATTTTTAGAAGAGCGCTATATCTATGGATCATTCTAGAATATTCTAGGGGAATTCTTGGAAGAGTTAAAAAAAATATTTTGTTTTATTTGTCATGTGATAATTTTTTTTCTGTGGATTTTCGCAATTACATACTGAAATCGGCATTTTCGCATTTTCGCAATTCAAACGACACTTGCGCCAGAACCATGGTGGAGGCGGTAGAGTATTCTAGAAATGTCCAGAACCGACGAGAACCTTCTACCGTCTATAAGATTGTCATTTCAGCTGATCTCAGCCACCCAGTCACATTCAAAATACTCCGAAACTTAAAATAATTGTTGAAGCTTGAGAAAAAATCTTATTTAATGGCGAGTAACGAGGGAGAAGTCAAAATGGACAACAATCAGGTAATTATCAGCAAGAAATGGCAGAAAGATTGTTGAACATCGCGAACGTTTGCTTTAACCTCAAAGCTACAAATTTCTCTCAACAGATATTTTTTTATTTTCCAGATGCCCACTCCGAAGATAAAACACGACTGGTATCAGACAGAGGCATTTGTTATTGTTACAATTCTTGCTAAAAATTCCGAAAATGTTAAAATTGATTACGGAGAGACAACCGTAAGTAATTATCTATTATTCTCTTTATATATCTCCCTACAATTTATTTTTTAATTCATCTTTCATGGAAAGGAAATGATAAAATATAGGAAATTCCAAAACATTCGAGAACAGCAATTTTTAATTATCCAGAAACATCTGGGACTTTCTAGAATATTGTGGATCTATTTGGAGTATTCTCGTATTAACTTTTATTTCTTATTGATCTCTTCAGCTCAGTGTAAATGCCAGATTACCATCTGGTAATGACTACAGCCTGGAATTAGATTTAGCCCATTACATTGTGCCAGATCAGTGCTCATTCAAGGTGGTACCATCCAAAATTGAGGTAAAGCTGAAGAAACGTGATGGGCTAAGATGGACAGTGTTGGAAGGAAATCCAGTCGCTGGAGACGCTGTAAAATCAATACCAGATGCAATAATGAGAAATGAACCGCCAAAGTATCCAAGTTCGAGTAAAAAATCAAAAGACTGGGATCGAGTAGAAAAGGAAATCGAGAAGGAAGAGGAGGAGAAGCCCCAGGGAGAGGCTGCTGTCAATGCACTCTTCCAGAAGATTTATGGAAGTGGATCTGATGAAGTTAGACGTGCTATGAATAAATCATTTGTAAGTGATAAATTATAAAATAATTATCGACTCACGTACGTCTTCCTCCCCTCGTATCTCCTATAATTTTCCGGACAAATTATGCAATAAAAATTATATAGACTGGGATGAAAGAAAAGGTGGAACTTCTTTTTCAGCAAGTTCTCATTTTTTGTCTTCTTTTTTCAGCAAGAATCTGGGGGAACTGTCCTGAGCACAAATTGGAATGAAGTTAGTAAGGGCAAGGTGGAGACAAAGGCCGCAGATGGTATGGAATGGAAAAAGTGGGACTCATAACATGTATTCCCTTTTAATTCTCGCATTAATCGACTTTAA
>NW_011887799.1:774273-817917 GCF_000806365.1 Fopius arisanus | reverse complement strand
GTAAGCTACAATGAACGGGCAACTGTAGTCAGATTTTTTTTCTCTTGATATTATTTTTCTATTTGTTTCTGAAGGTAAGGGACAACTGTTCAATATGCAAGCTCTTTGCTTGAATTTCCAGGAAATTATTCATCCATTCAAAAAATCAGATTAGATGTATTTACCTTCACTAAAGTGTCATATTTTTCGGTGGCTTTATTCTGAAGATGTTGAGCTTTTTCTGTTGCGCCTTCCACAACACTCGTCAGCAATGGAGATCGATTGATTCTCGACGTCAGAGCATCGAGTAATTTTCTTGATTGCCCTGACATTATCAAAAATCGATTTCCAAAATATTCTCCAGCCAATTCAACTCCGGAATTATCCGGCACTTACAGGTTAGAATTCACATCGTGATTGACACCATGTACTTGGGCTGATCTCCACTGCCTCCACTGGATGCAATATGTGAGACGATCGCAATTATGGAAACACGGTATTATTATTGTTTTGCATGGACAGCTGCAAGTGGAGGGGCTCAAAAATCACATGTGCATTCAGAATCTGAAACCAAGCGATAAGGTATCATGTATTTTTTTTCTTTGTCAGCGTCACTCAGTTAACCATTGTCCTCTGGCAGCGCTGCTCATAACCACATCCTGTTTCCATCAATTATTTCAATTGATTTCTCACGAATATGCACTGTTCCATCCTTGCATCCCAGCCTCCCTGTACGTATCATATTCACGAAAATTTTGTTACTACTTAATTGTAATGCATTAACTCAGGATTGTTAAGAGAATATTAATAAATTGTTATCGTATTCAACAGGGCGGGGAGGATGACTAATCGTCGAACGAATAAAACCATCATAATATCCGATTCAGATGAAGAATATAATCCAGCTCCCAAGAAAAAGGTTGTCACCAAGAAGAAGCCAAAAGTGCTTAAAATATCGGATTCCGAAGGGGAATCGAAAAAAGTGAAACCAAGAGCCAGTAAAAAAGCAAGAGAGACCACAGGAAAACCTCTATCCGATGAAATCAAAGTTTCATCCTCAGAGACAGTAAAGAAATCTAGGAAAAGAAAAAGTGAGGAGTCAATAGAGATGGGGGGATTATTCAGTCAGACAACAAAATCCAGCGAATCGAAGAGAGTGAGAACACAGGAATTTCTTGCTGGGTCTCAAGTTTATCCAAGAAGCGTCTATCCAACATTAGGTCGTCCTCAAGAACAACCAATCGTCGGAAGAAGACTTATCTCTCCAACTCGTTCTCAACCAAGTTTCCACGAACCTCCCAAAAAATACACGTCTTGCGAGTGGACTGACGTCGATTATATCGAAGTGCAACACGGAATCAGCCGATCATTAGCTCAAATACTCGTTCAATTCTTTGCAGCTGACAATACAGTGCCTTTTATAGCGCGATATCGAAAAGCAGCGACGGGTGGTCTCGAAGCTGATGAGCTGAGGTTAATAAAAGAGAGCTTTGACAGAGTGAAACTGATACAACACAAAGCGGATGTTGTGATAAAAGCCATTGAGAAGGTTAACAAGTGGACACCGGAGATCCACAGGACAGTTAAATCAATAAGATCTTTGAATGAGCTGGAGCATATCCACAGCCTCTACAAGACCACTAAAAAATCTCTAGCAGAACGGGCAAGAGATCTCGGTCTCGAGCCCACAGCCATACTTGTCCTCCGTGGAGGGGCCATTCCACACCTGGCGAGTTTTATCAATATCTCGAAAGAAGGCCTTCAGAATGAAGAACAGATAAAAGAGGGCATTGTTTGCATCATAGCTGATATAATAAACAAAGATAAAAGGGTATTCGACAAGATAAACGATTTGCGAAGCGAAATATCGATCCAAATACAGACCAAGAAGACGAAGACTTCCGATGAAGCAGACGCCAAGGCTGATGACAAGGCAATTAAATACGATATGTATTACGATTGGAATTCCTCGGAGAAAAATATAAAACCTCATCAGACACTGGCAATCAACAGGGCTGAATCTCAGAAGATTATCACAGTCAAGCTGATTATTCCAGATTATTTTGAGGTATCTATGAGGAAATTTGTGTTGGATTTGTATGGTTTTGCTTTGAGGGCTTCGGCTCTTCACGCTCAGCTGATTAATGAGGCCTTCAATCATGCCTGTAAGAAGTCGATGAAACCCTCAGTGGCGAGAAGAGTGAGGAGTGAAATGAACGAGAAAGCTGAGGAAGCCTCGATGGAGGTCTTCGCTACGAACGTTAAACAGCTGCTGCTGGCCTCACCAGTCCGGGGTAAGGTGGTCCTCGGTATTGATCCAGGTTTTGCTCATGGTTGCAAATTGGCTGTTGTCAGTCAGCAGGGGGATGTTTTGGAGACAGCAACCATTTATCCACATAGGAAAGATGGAAGGGGACGTCAAGAGGCTATAGCTAAACTGTCCTCACTTGTACGTAAACATCGGTGCGATGTTATTGCGTTGGGAAATGCAACTGCATGTCGAGAGACTGAGATTTTTCTGTCGGATATCGTCAAGTCTGGGGTATTTGCACCACTCGATGTGACTTATACAATTGTTGATGAGGCTGGGGCATCGATTTACAGCTGTGGCGCTGAGGCAAAAGCGGAATTTCCGAAATTGGATTGCAATGTCATATCGGCGATATCAATTGCTAGGCGGCTCCAGGATCCACTTGCTGAACTCGTGAAGATTGAGCCCAAGCATCTGGGGGTGGGAATGTATCAGCATGATTTGCCGGAGAAACAACTCATGACGAAGCTGAATGAGGTGGGTGCTGGCAAGATCTTGAATCGTTTTGTTTCTTTAGTCGTGTCGCAGCCTTGCCTTTCCCTTTCCATCTGAGGGCATATGATTTTTATAATTCATATAAATAAGATGGAATTTAATTCAACGTATCGTAAGGTTTTTATATACTTTGCATGCGCTGTATATTTAGTATAGAACGTATAGCAGTATCTTTGGTTTATAAAAACTAGTCGGGATAATCTGTAACTAGAATTTCCATCAAATCCTCGTAGTCGCGGTATCGGATTACAAACAACTATTCTATTATTTCCCCACGAGTACACTTAACGTCATTTCCATATTTGTTTGTCAGGTTGTTATGGAAGCTGCGAGTTTCGTCGGAGTTGATGTTAATACAGCTTCACAGTGTTTACTGAGACGAGTGGCTGGATTGTCGGAGACAAAAGCAGCGAATATAATTGAATGGAGAAGAGAGAATGGGCCCTTTGTCAATCGTAATCAGTTAATGAAAGTCAAAGGTATTGGGGCCAAGACTTTTGAGCAGTGCGCGGGATTCATTAGAATTCAACCAGAAACTTCAGTATCAAAAATGTCAGGCGGAAGTAATTTGATAGGATTCAATTACTTGGATCAGACGTGGATTCACCCAGAATCCTACTCTGTTTCCAATTCGTTGATCAATGATTGTGGCCTCGACGCCAAGAACATTGGCAGTAGACCATTTATCATCGCCATCAAGAATTATGCTCTTCGGGGGTACGAGTTTCTCACGAAAAAATTAAAAACTGATGACACGACTCTGGAAATTATTATCAAAGGTCTTACCATGGCTAGAGATGAGGACATTAGAAGTCAGAACAATGCGCCATTGTTCAGGAAAAGCTTGAGAAGCATTGATGATTTGGTTATTGGGTCTTTATTGAGTGGTAAAGTCAGAAATGTCACGCACTTCGGGGCTTTTGTGGATGTTGGAGTGGGTAAAGATGGACTCATTCATGTGAGTCAATTGAAAGGGGAAACTTTGAAGATTGGCCAACGAGTTGACGTCAAAGTACAAAATATTGTGAAGGAGAGAGGGCGCATTGGTTTGATTTTAATTACAAGTTATTAATTCGAACTTTTCATATTATTGGGAAGACAAAAAAGCGAATTAAGTGACTGACATCATACGATAAAGCAGAGGGAATTGTAAAGTGATTTTGATTAAGAACGGCTCATGGCTCCAGTTGTTGATTTCATTACTTTACATTGTGTAAGCTACAATGAACGGGCAACTGTAGTCAGATTTTTTTTCTCTTGATATTATTTTTCTATTTGTTTCTGAAGGTAAGGGACAACTGTTCAATAGAAATTCTATTGATCATTGAGAACGAGTTGATTCATTTGTTGTGGACCACCAGGTGTACGTGTCCACGAGTACTGTGAATTGTTATTGAGTGACCTTTCCACTTCACGTGATATTCGTTTCATTCAAAGTCCATTCCATTAATCTTTATTAAAAGGTATTTTATACTTGTAGAACGTAAGATTCACATGTGTCTTGAACGCTGAGAAAATTATTTTTCATCGAAAATCATTTTTAATGGCAATCTTTTAATTATTTTTTTACTGGCTATTGGGATTAAGATATGGGAGAAATAAAGAGTGAGTTTGAAACCAAAAACTGATTCCTGACTTTTCCGACGCCAGATCATCGCTGACAAAAGAATTGAGAAGGGAATATACGGTAAAACTGTATGAAAACCACAAGTCTGTGTTTGCAAATGGTTAAACTGAGGAATAAAAACGGAATATTTTCCACAATGGCTTTCCTGACAATTTGCAGGAGCAGTATGAATTCCCTAGACACGAGTGGTGGAAGTCTCCAACAACAGTAAAGTCAGAGGGTTGGCGTCGCGACGTCGCGACGCACCCATTTCCTTCATCGACGTAATCTGAACGTTGAAAAGTACCTCGTCTTTCGAACACTCCGGAAACAAACTCTAATACGAACTCTATCGGGGGAAAATAATGTTCAATCTTCTGTAATGGCCTAGGCTGTAATATCCATTTCAATCGATCAATCATTTTTGAAATTGCCTCCGTAAATGGTATGACTCTTCAGCAATTTTAAGCCCCCGCGGATATCGCTGCAAATAAAAACATGAAGATATGAAAGAATCGAGTGTTTTTGAAATTCAGAATTACTATGGGATTCAGAGTCAAACAGCATCGGCAAAACAAATCGATAAAGTTTATTGATCACTTTCCTGGAACTTGGGTGAGAGGGCCAGACCATTTCGACTGAGGCAGACATTTTTGCATAGAGAGACAGACATTTAAGAGGATTACAGGGAACGACTGAATTTCGCGGAAAGGCAATAAGCACCCGCACGGTTCGTGGGCTTGATATCGACTCAGGGATGTTAAAGACTTGTCGAAACTCCATAAAACCCAAACACTATTCCTGACCAAGCATTCTTGCTTATCTTCAAAAAAGGAAAAAACCCTTCACAAACCACATTCCCTTGGGCAAAATCAATTCACGCCAAATATCATCTCAATAAACAACCACCAATGCACTCACCATTCAACCCCTAAAAAATTATTAATTTTTACTCGACAAACTGACACGCATTGTTTTTTTTTATAAAGTCCATTTCATCATAATGAATAATCAACTAATAACAAAGCGCTTATAATTAGCGATGATAAGGCTTTTTGGGGTGATTTTAATTTGAGACTTTCCACTCCTATTTCTCTCGAGCAAATCTATTTTTCTGTGAAGAGAAAAAGTTCGGAACTTGTGACTACCACCAAAACGAATAATCATCCTCATTGCTCTTCTCGCCACAGTGCTTAGGTGCATCGGATAGCTGAGTACATGGGGTCGTTTACCTTAGTTGTGTATATGTTGGGGAGATATATAACGAGGGAGTAATTAAAAGGGGTCAAGGGTCAGGGCTGATACATTACCGCGTCGTTGACTGCTGGTGCTAGCAAAGATAGTACGTGTTGACCCAGGCTTAACACTATTTGTCAATTCACACCCATATTTTCTCCATTTTAATTGTAACATGACATTCGCTTGATCCAAGGGAAACAGTCATCCCATTGATATACCCAGTGGTCATTACCAATACGTGAACTTGAAATATCCTCGATTTTCCGGGAATATCTACCGCGTGATGGTATTAAATTACACGATTTATCTCTGGACGAGATCATAACGCTTCACATACCACAGACATATTCAATTTCCTGCTCCATATGATAAGGCACGGACTTTCTAGGTACAGTCGAACAACCACGGTATGCAGAAACCCTTATCGAAGGAGTGAAAAAGGGATACGAGTTGAAAATATTCGCGGAATCGTCATTAACCAATTTTTACTGGCAGCTGCAATTGCAGGACCTAATACCCCAATTGCCCAGTAGTATCACCTGGAACTCGAGATCAATCTAGAAAAGAAGTGCTCTGGAACTTGAAGTCAAGTTGAGGAGTAATTTCTGGAGAATCTGGGGAGTGAAACGTCACGTTATGTAACGGATGTGCAAAAGGCATCGAGATATTGGATGAGTACGAGAGGAAAGTTCTATAGGCGTCAGCCCAGTTTTAGTCTCGTGAATAGATTGGCTTCCTGGTGGATCATTGACCCTTACACTGAGCAAGTGAGAGAGAGAATGGCCATCAGATTGCCCGGATGAGAACCAGTCGGTCCCAAGAAGGAAAAAATAAGTCTTGGATGGCGTTACATCGAGAAAAATATATATTTCTGCGAAGAATCTATTAAATTGAGACAAGTATGTGTTTTTTTAAAATCGTATGTTCCCAACTCCGGCATTTTATCACTGAAATAGAAAATTTTTTATCCCCACGGGTATTTATTCGTGTATATATGTGAAACACCCGTCGCCAACTGTTTTCTGTTGTCTTATAATTATTTAAATCAAGCATATAACTCGGGATTATCCGGATGATCGGATTTGCTGGATGACTTATACCCATTAATCGTCAGAAGAGGTATTGCAGTCATCTTCGGGAGTTTGTCATTTATAATGACCATTATTGCTGAAGATTGCCGGATATTTTGACGATTATGTATGATAATTATGTACGATAACTAGGCGACGGGTTCTAGGGGTGTTGAAGATGTTATGGACGTCGGACTCCAAATTATCGTAAATTTATCCCGGTTTTTTACAGCCTACGGAGAGAATATTGTCCACACATGTCGAATATACTGGAAGCCAGTGTCTAGACCGTGACGAAACTTTATATAAAATAAAAAATTCTGAACGCGTTGTACCGCGTATTCGTGCAGTACAGGTCAATTGGAGGGTGGAAAGTTTTCAGGGGAAAATATAGGCGTCGGGTGTTTCGAATTTTCGCAAGAGTGACCCGTGACAGAGTTCATTTTACCGAGAGTAACTGATTTGGAATTATTTCGTGAATTCATCCATCCAATTAATGACAGCACATGAAAAACAGGAAGTCATGTAGAAAGAGAAATTTTCGGGATGAATCGGAGGTAATGAATAGAAAAGGGGCGCAATGTCCGTCACATTGCAATTCTTATAAAAAAATCACCAGTTATTTATGAAGATCGACGATAGGAAAAATGATAATCATTTTAAAATATATTGCAAATATTAAGTTTAATTATTGAGCTATTTTTTTTCTTGATAAAACAGAGAGGAAATAAACTAAAGAACTCAAACGATATTTTTACATTATTCAATGACTGATATTAGTACCTGAAATATACGGCTGTACATGTCCTTATATTTCTACATGACACGTGCAAGTTACATCAGGTGCAGGGACACTCGTAGCAATTGGAATGCAGGATATAGTATCAGGATGGAACTCAATATTCTTATGCCCCACTGAAATATAATTTACTATCAGCATAACATGACTGCACCTGGAGAGTTATTCCCCAGAATACCGATCGAAGATGATTTCATTCCAATCAATCGAAATACATCGATACCTCACGTTCGACATTCACGATTTTTCATCCTTTCGTTTTACCCAACAATTTGTTGATAATTATGATTTTTATTAGTATTACGGAGTCTTTTTAAATAATTTTAAATGAGAATTTCTATAGTGGAGTAAAGTAGAAAGAGGAAATACTGGATAATATTGAATTCAGAGATCAAATTAAGTTCTTCTGCTGATGACACTCGCTCCATCTTGAAGCACTGATTCTTCACCCATCCATCATCTAAATTCGTGCGAATATTCTTAATTATATTCCATTTCCGAGAGTTGTCCTAAAGTGGGACGATTATACTTACAGAGATGATGAATGTCTAAGTATGAACTAGACAACTCGAATATTCTGATCTCAGTCTTGAAATTATGACACCATTTCTCGACTAAATTAAATCAAAATCACGTCATTCGCTGAAATAGCTGGAATGAAGAATTGAATTCTTTGAGCTCATAATAAAAACATTATCTTTAATTGGATGATCTTAATTAACGAAGGATTTCAATTATCATTGAAATAAAAAATGTGAAATTACTTGGATTCACGGATAGAGTCGTCAATTTTTGACAGTGTCCGTCAGTTTCTGAATGGCCCGTCGGAAAAACGTAGTCAAGGTGCAGCTGGTGCAAGACGTTTGATGCACATAGACAATCCTCTGCTTACTCATCCGTTACGCAAGAACTCATCCGTAAATTTTCGTACCTTCTATTATGGCTTCTTCTCCTCCACTCCATCGTCATTACGGATTATTGAGCCGTAGGTCCGATCGTTAGCCAATTGATGGAAGAGCTTCAGTTTATCTGAAGGGTCATTCAATTCTGTCACTCAGGGGCACGACAGAGACGCCCACCCGTACCAATTCACCGAGGATTTAACCCCCGATCAAAAAAAAAGATTCGCCCTGTTCTCTCCTAAAATGACTTAACGATATTTTCAGTCGTGAATGTGATTTCAAATCACTTCGACTCATTTTAAAAGCTTCTCCCAATTTTATTATTTCAAATGATTTCACGTAATTTTAAATTATCAGAAGTATGTATAGATCATATGAAGTAACTTTAACCCCTTGAAATGCGATGACTTCAATGATTTCAGAGGATAAGAGGAGTGATTTCATGTAATTTATTAGTGGATTATTCCTGGGGCTTGAGGTTGAATTCCAATAGAAAAATGTCATAATTTAAAATCACAATTTGCGCACTCAGAAGACCATCAACATTTTCAACCCAACAGAACCAAACACTGTACCTTTTTAACGAAGGAAGTCCTACTAGCTTAATGAGGCAATTAGTTGGAACGAGGTCGCAAGAAATATCGCGTTTCCGTGCTCAGACCGTGATACACACTTTCACGTGTCTAGAGTCTCAAGAATTTCTGATTTCGTACACCAGCTACATCGTCCCTCTTTTTATCGAGATGAATGGTGTACATCGTGCAGTGTAAGCAAAGTTCCTCTATTATTTTTATTACACTCACTCATGACTTTCTTTTCGTTCATATCTTTGGAATTGAAAAAAATCCCCGACAGCGACATTTTTGAGGGATACGGAAGCAGAAATACTCCGGTTTTGGGTTCGAATGTGAATGCGATGAGTATTTTTCCCGGAAAAATCAGAGACAAATTTGTAACAGTTGCAGTTAAAACCAGAAGTGGCAAAAGACAAAGAGAAAAAGGTTGCTTTCAATTTCTCACCAACATTCAACTTGGGATGTCTCTTGTCGACACATCAGACATCGTGGACTGATGCACCCCGCGTTAACGTTTTATAATGGAGACTATGTACCAACACATTATATACATGCAGGTATATGACGTATGCAGACGGTTGAAATGCAGTTTTGAGGCGTCTAGGTTGACAATGGCGTGTGTGAAAGTAGTAACAAAAAAAAGATGGGAATAAAAATTTACGAGAATCCAGAAATAAAAGGGCAGAAACTGCCGACGGTGGTTTGCGAGAAAGAAAAAGTGGAAAAGGCGCATGAGTTCTCTCGACTCAATGCCAAGTTCGACCGAGAGAATTTCCGTCTGATCCTTTTGTATACTTTCTACAACTCCATCTTTTTGTGGTATTTTTCAAATGCCAAGTTGATAATGAAAAGCCATTGCCACTGAATTGGTGCGTATTTTGATGAATTTATGAATTTCTTCCCCTCAAGCTAATGATAAAAAGACTGGCATTATCAGAGAGTAAAAGCCCGTCGCCAATTTCCAGAGTTACGCCATCAACAGGAACATAGCTTTCCCGTGCTGATCGAACAAATTGGAAAATTAGGTAGCATTGAAGCATCATCAAGGCTTCCCCAATTTGTCTGAACTTTTGACTCATCTCCATTGTTTCAACAGAATCCCTTTCCTCTTCTGCCAATCATTATCCGAGATCATCAAGCCCATTCAGACATCCCATGCAGATGTCCATGATTGGTCAGGTGATCACTCACTCAAAGGCGATAATGGCATATGGGGTTATGTACAATCCAATCAGGAAGGCAATACGTCTGCAGACTAGACTCTCCCACATCCTCTGGAATTCCACACGTGAGCTGTAAATTGTGTACGTGAGTCTCGAGTGTTCATCCACGTTCTAATTAAAAAAAATAGCCAGAGCTGAGGGAAAAACAAGTGAGTTTAATACAGCATTACACCCAATTATTTTTACTCTATATATCTTTTTTACTGCATCCTTCAATATTTTTTTTTCCTTCCCCTCATCATCCCGTGCGCATTGAATTTATCCCGGAAGTTATTACCGCACGTTCACGGGTGTCAACGACCGATATACCCAGGTCTGACAGTTAATAAATTTGCGAATAGCCCTGTCAACCTGTTTGATGCTGAGTTTAACGTGTGTATATGAGATGGATTATAAGTATTGGGATGTTGTATTAATTGCGTCATCTGCACGATTGCCAAAGGGATTATAAGTCAGTTTGCAACTGAGTGTTCAATCCCGCCGACTCTTTGATCTGATCCGATGTTGATTAGTGGGTGGCGCGATGAAAATCCCCAGGTGAAAAACCATTGGGATGAGGATAAAGGGGAATTATGAAAATCCCGATGTTGCAAGCCCGATCCTTCAAATCAATGGACTCTCCAATTATCCATTGCACCACTTTTTATTTTATTTTCGGAGTCAGACTGCCTGTCTGGCGATTTCGGGATGTTCTTTGGATTAACCCAACGGGTTTGGCGGCAATTTTATCTGCAATTCACGCATTCCCCAATTATCAGAGAACTTCGGATTATTCGGTGGAATAATTTTCATTTTTATTTTCAGTAAATCGGGAACAACGCGCGGTTCATAATTTCACATCAAGGGAACTGGTGGTCCTGGAATTGTTGGGGATAACCCTCTTAATCCACTTTAATCAAAATAAGACTTGTGCGATTATTTTGGACGTGGAGAGGAGATAAAAATGGGATTTTACGGAGTACATTTTAATTTGATTCCCAAATTTGGAGCGGCTATGTTGGAGGAATAAAATGTTTAACGAACGGCAATGACGAAGGATTACACTGATGGAATGAATTCTTTATTATTTCGAAGGAAATTTACTTTGTTAATGAACATTTGTTACCAGGAACTGATAAATCTATTTATTGTTGAATGGATGAGAGAATTAATTGTTAATCCTTTTTCGTTTTCAAGCGAGAATTCCATCGTTTAATTTTCAGTGTGCTCACGAATAAAAGCACAAATAGCTTTTTGCTTCCAGTTTGTGAATAATAATATTGAAATGATTATTCAAAATGGCAGGCCATGGGGAATTGGATGAAACGCCATTTCTGTTTGATTTTCATCAGATAATCCTCTGTTCAATGCGTGAGCTGGAATACATGATGTTCCCAAACTGGAGAATAATCCTGGAATTAATGAGCATGATTTCAGGATAAAATTCCTTCCGATAAAAAATACACGATTATCAAACCTCACGGTAAATTACTGACAGATTTACGGGATCATCATTTTTCGGCGCATATCTAAGCTATACATCTCAAAATATACGTATGCATTTTTTTTATTAAAATTTTTTTAATTATATAATATAAAAAAATATTTTAAAAATAATATATACCATATACATATATATATAAATGAAAATATTTAAAGTATAAGTTATAAATATTTGAAATACAATTTACAAATATTTAAGAAAAAAATCGTTTTAATTTTTTCTCTGGGTGGCAAGTAAATTTTTCCAGATTCACATATTTAATGATATTTTTAATGAAAAAATGCCTGAATTGTTCTTTCGTTTGAAAAGGCATTGGGAAATGTATTGGGCCCCTTGGGGCCTAAATTCCCTGAACACGGAATTCCGGGTATTGCGGATATCGATCCATTTCCGGCCGCAATGAAATCACAATGTCTCGTAAGTGGTCATATCCCAGCAATACCGGTCCTCTCTTCAGTACATACGCCATGTAGACACTCTTCTGTATTCTCTGGGATTTATCAATAATGAGGGTTATCGCGATACATACTTCGATCGTTATGTATTCATCTATGTGCGCTTTATCGAGGTGCACTGATAGAAACGATTAATCATCCAAAAATCAATTTCACTGAGAACTAAAGTGTATTTTCTATCATTCATCCTTAACAATCAATGAATGCACCATTCATCGAAAATATTCAATACGTAAATATGAAAATATAATAAAATATTCATAAATTATAAAAAATACAACGCCAAAAAATTATCTATCGCAATTTAGAATAAATTCATTAGAATACATTTTTTCTCAAAATCGATGCATTGAATTGTTGCAATAAATTCAACTGAAAAATTTTGATTTGTAAAATAAGTTTATTAGGGCTAATTTATTATTTATTTATTGTGCAATGGATTAATCGGCGTAGCGTGGTTTGGGAAATTGAAAAATAAATTCGCATATCGCGGGGATATATCGCAACTGCTCTGGTAACTTTTAATTTTCGATGCAAATAAATAAAGCCTGAGATGCAAATTTGTATAGGTTACTAGGAGACAAAGGGTATGTATAAGGCTTATCTAAGGGCCTGCGAGATACATAGGCTGGCACCGTAAGGGCCTCCACAACTCCTCGATCAATATCCCGTCCAGTGGCGTAACACGAAAAAAAATATTTCTTTTTCACCCCTCGGAGATAAAAAAAAAGTTTTGTCGCAGTACCGATAGCTCCTGGACTTCCCCGAAGTCAGCTGAAATAATAATTTAACAAAATGACCCGATTTTCCATAAAAAAAAAAATGAAAAAATTACAGATAAATTTGGAATACTGCTAAACATTTCGGGTGGTCAATCATAAACTTCAATTTTCGACGTTAATTATCTTCACATAATTTAATTACTCTAGCAGTTTAGGAATTATTGGTCTATTGATCGCTGAGTATTGTCTTTTGTATTTTCCATCACCGAGATTGTTTCCTGCTTGTACAAATATCTAGCCTTCATCGACACGACCCAAACATTTGCATACAGCCTTCAATATTTGTTATGACACCGTCATAGAACCCATGCAGCAAAACGTCATCGTGCAGAAGGTGATGCACTCTCGTATATTAAAAATTCAAGGTGTGAAGGGGAAAAATTCCCTGCATGTCACGTCATCGGAAGTTGGAGTTGTTGAGAATATCTATTCACGCGATTGTTCCGATGGATAAATGGTCGGAAATGTTGTCAGTGAAACCGCCATAACTCGTAGGAATTCATCAACAGAAAATATTGAATCTCCTCCATTGAAATCATGAGAAGTTCAATCAATAATGGCTAAGAAATTTTTTAAAGAAGAAAAACCGATTTTTTTTCCGGACAAATTGCGAAAATGGGTAAAATCAACTGGCGATAAAAATTTCAGGTGGAATTTATGGTAATGAAAATCGCGGCGATCGGCAACGATCGTTATTATTTTATCTGTTCGGTTTGACGACTCGGAATAGCCAACAGTCATGAATATTTCCATTATTAATTCAAATGTTATTTCATGCAGCTCTCGATTCAAGAATTGTGTTCCCGTATTGCCAGAAATAACAGACGACATTCGAATATGACCCCCCAATTGTCAATTTGATAATGCAATTTATGGCATCAAGCGTGCCACCTCAAATTACCGGCACCTGATGACTAACAAACAGCACCCAAATCAATAGGTGAGCACATGGTTTCACCAGCGAATGTCGCCCTACATTATTAACTCCGCATATCGAATATGTTGAATTCCACAAATCATTAAAATGAGCCGATTTTTGCCGATTTCCACCGATTTTTACCGATTTTTGCCGATTTTGAAGAATATTCAAGTAGAAAAGTCGATGTAAATCAGACCGATTTTCAAATTCAGATTATTTCAATTCAGGATGACTTTCTGTATGAGCGAATTCTTCGCCTCTATCGATTTTTCCGTTGGCCCTGGAAAAGGAAAAACTTTGAGATTTATTTTATGCCGTCATCGATTCTTCCAACTTGGACGGGGGCTGCATGATTCTGATATTTCAAGTAATCCGAGCGGGTCTAGAATGCATAATGTATTTATCGTTTGTCCTCCTCCCGAGGGCCTTCCTCTTCTTTTCTACTTTCTTTAATATTCTGGAGTCTTCATCCGCCGTAGAATAGTTCAGGCCTTTGACATTCCTCATCATCGATATCTCCTCCATTCAGCATTCGCCATTTCCTTCAATGCAGATAAAGTATCGGAAAAATGAATACCTTAACGTTGAACTCTATCTTTTTCTCATATCAGTTGGTTGTTGTGCAGTATCAGTTGACCTTTGTCTTCAGAAAGGACAGGAAGGCATCAAATACATAATGGATGTGCGCCATTACTGGGATTTTACTTGTCATTTTTTATATAGTCCTCGATCGTCTAAATCTTTGTCATTTCCCTCACGTACTGGCCACCGGGAATATCTCAAAATTTTCATTTCATTCGCATTTATATTTTATGTATATCGAATATTTTCCTGGATCTTTGGCACGTTTGCTGAGTTTACTGTGCAGAGTAAAAAAGACACTGTAAATATTTAACTAGCACTTGAGAGACTCTGTCAACAGCTGTTTATATTTTGTGGGGCTAGCTTTGAATTTAATCCTCTGACTAGAAATATTAGCCTCCAGGAACACTGAAGTCTCCAAATACAAATGCACACTGTCATTTCTCAAATTTATTACCGATGAATTATATACGATAATATATTTTATAATTGAATGTCTAATGTACAAATATTTGCATTCTCTCAATTAATGAGGTACACATAAAAAATTGGAATTATTCACGATTACTGATTATAATTACAATTATCGGAATTCCCAATAATATTTTGCTTCCCCAATCAAAATAATTGAATTGAATTCTCAATTTTTTTAGATTACGTTTATTCATGTAAATATTTTATTTTGCAGGAGTGAATAAATGGTATGTACGACACGAAATCGATTTCAATTCTCCACCAAAACTAATTTCACCTGGAAGTTTCATTCCTAACACTCAATATCTGTAATTCGCATTGTAGGAAGCCCCCGTGAGATTCCTTGGAGTTTGAATTACCTCAGTGACGCGTGACTCACTGTGTTTACGCTTGAATAAATCCCCCAAGTCTTTTCGACTCGTGTTTCAATTTTTTTCCCCAATTACGACTCTTCATATTACGGATCAAATTCACCTTTTCCCCAATCTTTCACAATCTTCTCCTTCTGTTCCATTTTTTCAATTAACGAGTTATTCCCGACATTTCAGGAATTCATTCATATATTTCCGAATCACGAATTCATATTTCTGTTTCATTACTCCATATTCGCGATTTGGGAATTCATATTTTTATTTCAGCAATTCATTCTTCTGACTCAGGAATTAATTTTCAATTTCTCGGTACAGTAATTACGGTAAGAAATATCAGTTTGCTGGGATAATTATGTGGATGATAAAAAGTGATTAAAATCGTCGCATTGGGAAGGATAAGGATGATAGAGAGTATCTCCAGTATCTCGGATAATACCGGGTGTTCGCAGGATGACCCTTGGCCCGATGTACACGTGTCCCACCCTCTGACATTTTGTATCCCCAACCCCTCATCCACCCACGTCGCCTCTAATTCTCCTGTTGAACAACTCAACTAGCTCACCAGGTGAACAAACAAGTTTAATTGCTGATTGCTGTAATGATTATGATCAGCTTGTGATAACATTTTTAATTCATCCATCCGGCTCAATACCATCGCTGCATCATAATCGATCAAATATTTACTCAAGGTTTGTTCCTGTTTTCCATTCCACGGGAATTTTTCCATTTACTGACGCGATGGATGTGGTTTCCATTTTTTATCGACACCCGAGAGCTTCCGATATTCTAGAGATATTTATAAATAGCGATGGAAGTTGCACTCTTGATTCCCTGGCGAAAAACCGTTATTTAATGCAATTGCAGAAATCATATTTCTGTGCGAAATGTACATGAAATATTCAATACGAATTACCCAAAAAATATAACAGGAGGAATGGCTCAAATTTACTGGAATTCATTGGCAAAAAGATGAATCCATAAATTCCTCTGTAATTTTTACGGAATAATGGTTTTCGTGTGTGGAAAATTCGCCGGGCCAATTTGATTTGGTATGAGAAAAGGATTTTTATTTGATACGAGAGCTTCGCTGAGACCACTGGAGTCGTATATAGTACAAGTCCTTTGTACATTTTTCTTTTACAAGGCACTCAAGTAATTTCATACTTTTCCATCGGTTTACTTCCCGAAAAAAAAAATCAACTCCCCGCTTCCATTTCGTTTGAAATGAATAAGGCAGTGAGAATTTTCTCCGGATCCTAACGAGGAAATGGGCTCGGAAGTCCAGCGACTGGATTGAAATAAAAATAGCTGTTACAGGAGATTGTAATGGGACAAGAGGTGTAGAATTCTATATCCAGTTCTATTCTCATCGGAATGGATTACCTCTAATTTTCCATTTCATTTTACCTCGGTCTTCCGGGGTGATTTAATAAGTCAATAACCTATGAATCATCGGTGGTGGCAGGAGAAGGATTGTATTTGCAAGAAGTTTGGGAACTGGAGAATTATTGCCAACTGTTATTCTCCATCTTGCCAAAAGCCAAAACCACAGGATCCGGTAGAGCCGCTTATTCAACAGACGATAGTATTCCCTAGGGATAGACGAAAATATAAATCTGCGGAGAAAAGATGATCTAGAGAAGAATTTTATTCCAGATAGTCTGTATTCTCATTGAACGAAAAGTACACGGAACTCAAGTACTTGCAATGAGCTCATGCACTGAGAGTAGATAAATGTTGATAGACGGATAGAAGAATAAATTCATGCGGTAAAAAATGTTTGTTGGCATTATTTGAGAGTCATTGTTTGGTTCTATAAGTGCACATTATATTAAATGCTCGTCACGTTAAGCAAGTATTTTCCATAAAACAATTCATCTCCATAAATACTCAATTATCACGTGCCGGTCGAGCTTGAAAACAACATTTTTCCGTGGAGATAACGAAGAATAATATAAGCGGTGATTCTCCAATGCTCATTCCGCCAACTGGGGTCCCATAAAATTCCTCCATTGTCACTGAAAAATGGAATGTTCACCAAGAGAATGTCATACAGATTAAGGTACATAAAACTTTACCAAGTGTCATAAACCTCGCCACCTCTATGTGAGGAGAATTCTCTCGGGACCTAGTCAATACTATTTTCCCTCTTTTCTACAATTTCTTGTTCTCAGTATCAGCATAATTCTGTAATTACGTGATCAGATGATTTTAGATGACTGAAAACTTTGTGAAAGATGAAAATAAAATAAAAATTTTGGGAATTTGTCAATTCCGCGAGTTGATGTCGAGCGATTCTCCCTGAAATCTTCTCCGAGGAAAAATTGAGGTAAATGGAACGAGGGGAGGACATTCGCCTCCATCCACGATAATTGAGATTTCAGGAAGGGGGAGGGCATGAATAGGAGGAATCTCCCTCATCGTTATATTATATTCACCCGCAGGCCGACCTTATTTTTGCTGTTACACGCCCGTGCTGGGAAGGCAACGTATAATTCTCAATTACCCAAGGTTTATGACTCTCCGCGTGCTGGCCACGAGTGCTCGTTTTGCTCTGGCCGCAAAAAAAAAATATATATATCCTGGTGTACATTAAGACTACGTGTGAGCCCATCTCTGCTTGTTTTATCACCTTGTCGTACAGCCAAATCGTGTCACGAGCAAAGTTCATAATTTCCACCTTGACAAATTTTCTACATGGAATAATTAAACGCTTGACTAACAATTTTTCTCCTCATTTTTTCTCTTGGGGAGGAAATCAATTCCAATCGTATTTATATGTTCTTTGAAAATCAGTAATTCATTATTCAATTTAATAATTCACATTTCCGAATCATGAATTCATAATTCCGATTCAGGAGTTCATAATTCCGATTCAGGCATTCATAATTCCGAATCACGAAATCCTAATTCCGATTCAGGAATTCATATTCCCATAAAAAATCAATATTTGAAATTTCTAGAAATCTAGAATCTAGAAATTTTCATTTTATAATGAAAAAATATATTTGAACGTGAATCCTTTAATCAGGGATATTCCCAAATGGAGCTAATATTTTTTGCGTGGTGTAAAACCGGACAACATACAGGGAAGTAATTTGTTTTTGTGCAGCCAACTCAAAGTCATGTCCCTGTGGGCCGATCTTCGTTGGTTTTTTTCACTTTGTGTAGTATCGTAATTTCTCCTCGAAAGGACCCTAACACGTACAAGGTGGCTCGGTCTACGATCACTGGTGATCGTAAAACATGCGCTTGCTTTTCTTAAACGACAATAAAGTTAAATCCAAACCATTTCACCTGCAACCACGTATCCGGGGATAGATTTTATACACGTTCAATTGGATCTTGAAGCGAAATCTTGTTAGGTTCGTTAGTCTTTCCACACTGAGAGGAAAATATACTTTTCTTCGGTCCCTCTTGGACCGAGAAACTTGTATCTTGGTAATTATTGTGTCTGAGATGTTTCGGGGATAATTAAAGAATATGACCTCCGAAGGTACATTTATGTTACACTCGTGTCGTTCCTGAGGTTGTGACTCTTCCCATTTATTTTTTTTCGTCTCGGACAGTTTCCACTCTTCATTTTTTGTTTCACTCTATTTTCTATAAGAATCTCAAGTGAGTAAGTGAATTGAAGGACAAATTGTATTCAAATGGCAGTCCTCTGGGCTCATCTATTAATGGATTATTAATAATACATTTTTACATAGAATTTTCATAAATAATAAATTTCCCCGAGATGCCATCCTTGAGCGGTCAAATGGTCTCCAGCAAAATCTATTTACATCCGAAACTCGAAATCCCATACCCGATAAAAATTCCTGAGCTGCAAAACTTGTTCCAAGGTTCAATCTCTATAATATCATTCCACCACTCTGTGAAAGCGTTCTGGATGGCCGATTTTCCATGATGCAACGGACGAGTAAAGTTGAAAGTATAAAATGACGCGAGAGTTGAAGCCCCTGCGGGCTCTGAATGAAAGCGATGTTTTTCCCAGTGGATATTTCTGGATACCTCCAGCATCAGTTTAGGTCCACACATTCGCATGTGACCTTAAAACTACCCACCCCTCCAGTCAACTGTATACATTGTTTATCGAACCTCTTCTCCATTGAGGAAAACGTAGAATCGATACTTTGATAACTACTTTACTTTAAACTGCACGATTTCGGTGGAAAATTTCGCAGTGCATACGTGCAATCCCAAACATGACTCCAAGAAAAGTCACGTAGACAAGATGGAGAAAGCACCATCATAATTTTTATGAGTACATGGTGAGCCAGGGTGAGATGGGCATGCTGTCCTCAAGATCCGACTTCAGGTCATCCTGAAGATCTAATAATTTTTATCCTTCAAAGTTTGTCCGACGCTCTGGCATTGATTCCGGCCTTGTTCTCTCCCTGCAACGATGAGGTACATCGTTGTAGATAAAAAAAGCTCGGAAAATGTACTCGAGGGTTCAAGGAGACTGATTAAATATCGATTGGTGGTGGAGGGATCGTCATAAATGTCAGAGATACGTTAATAATTCAGGAGATGGAGACGTGTGAATGGATCTGGACGATTTGCCATTCGAGACGTACGGTGGATACCAGAGAATTATTTTTTATCCAGAAAATCGGGGGAAAACAGAGTTTTCTTGGGGTGCGTCAGCAGCAGGCAATGTGTCGATAAATTGGATTGAGGGAGTTGAAGGTGGTGAGTGTCTGATGTTCAGTAGTTTGGTCGAGAGTCCGTGCCAACACCTCGTGGCATCCTTCAAGATCGTGAAAAATTGTTTGCGTTACCACGATTTACGCTCAAAATGCGTTCAAGCTTGACATAAATCGCTGGTTATCTATAAACAGAAATGAAAGAGGTGGGACTGGGGTGCCTCCGAGGCATGGAAAAATGAGTCGAGGGCAGAGAGCTGGAGGAAATGGAGAAAAATAGTTGACTCTGCGGATTTTCTTGTGTACGTTGTGGATTTCCCTGTGATCACTCTGTTTTCCGTTAAATTGTCCAGTCCAATTTTATACCACAAGTATTTCATTATTAAAATACTCCCACAAAAAATATCTATACGTTTTTTTTATCGAAATCCCATTTCACAGTGTCTGACTAAAATTACCGTTAAATTCCATTTCATTATCATTAAAAATAGAGAATTCCCAGGAACAGACAAGTTATTTGTGAATTTAAATTCAATTGAGGAGAACTGATAAGATTGAGGAAAAGTCGCACAAATAAATGGTTAAGAATTTGGATATGGATTCTCTCAGGGTTTTATGGAGGAAATAATAACTTCCATGAATCTGATTTGGTTAAAATACCAGGCAATGCCATTTGCATGCACCATTCAGCTGACAGTACTGTAACATAATATGCCATTCTCGTTTTTATGTCTCGCCCAGCCTTGATATTTCATTGTCAAGTACAACAATAAAATAGCATTACCTTGGTATCAATAACTCAAGTATAAAAGGTTGAGAGAAATCGTTGGATCGATTGAATATCTTCGAGCATTAGGATGATGAATCCTGGCCCAAGGGGGTGATCTCCTTTGAACGTTAAATCGTACAGGAGATTTTACGTCGTTGAGGCATTAACGTCGTCAAAAGCATCATTCTCCTTGTTTACGACGTATCGATAATGTTGCGCTTTTCATGTATCCCATAAACCATAATCCCTCTTTCAAAAAACTTCCGTTGAAAAAACATTCTTCACTCAACAAACATGGCACCTTAAAAACTATCGGTGCACATAAAATTATGAAAGGAATTATTTAATGATTGAAGAAAAAAAATTGAAGTGTACTCTTCTGATATATCTGATATATATATATTTTTTTAACAGAATTTGTTGCAAGTTTTCGCGAGAAGGTCTTCACCCAATTATTTATATTGTATATACACAATAATTAATATGCAAGAATAAAAATAATGTTCGTTTGTACAGACTGAAGATTTCGATATTTTCTCGACAAAATTTCATTCCAGTTGTTACCAGAGACACACGAGCTTTTTCCTTCACTTCTTCATCATGAACCGAACACACGAGCCGAAAGTATTTATGCAAAAATTTTCAACGATAAATATCTCGCCAGTTCACAGTGCATTCCCGTTGCCAAGTGAATGTTATGAAAGAGAGGCCAATGCTTTCCGAGTGTAGAAGCCACACGGTTTTTAAATCCTCCCACCCCATTTGCCAACTCTATTTCTAGTACTAGCTGGTATTGTTGGTAATTCCGGTGAAATATTGAGAAATTCCATGGATGCAGCGGCGGTCGGACATTGCGCTAATTAACGTACAAGTGCGCTCAAACTATTCCCCCTCCTTTCGCCCCAGTTTTTTCAATTTTTTTTCATTTTTTTTTCAATCACAGGGAATTGTTTTTCTTTGCGTGAGAAGAGTGAGATGAGAGAGATGAGATCTGGGACAATGCGCGTATGAATTATTGGTGTGTAATTAGAAGGGTGCAATGGACTTTATACCGGTTACCCTGGGCGACGATCGCTTTCTCTCGCAGAATTCTATTCTCTGGATTTTGAAGATATTGTAGTTGGCATCGAGATTCGAGTGGCCATGACATGAGCCAAGTCCCAAAGCCCAGTGGATCAATAATCCAGGCGAGTCTTTTCAGAAGGACCTAGTGAATTCCGAAGTTCGCCGGAGCCATTTCAATAATTACCCGCCATTGTTGTTAGTTGGTAAGTTTAAAATCGTTAATTGGGGGGACATGGGAAATTGGGTAACTACTGTTAGTACCAGACATCATAATTCTGACGACTGGAGAAATTATTACCGGTAGCAGGGAATTCCGGCCGAAATTCAACCCTGAAAATTATGATGAAAATTGATAACAATTTCGCGAATCGATCGGTATTTTTCATTGGATATTAGATTATTATCTGTTTCAACTGTCTGCCAAGGGGGAAACGTGTCCTTTCGTACACATGCCCTGTTTATCTACTGAAAAATTTGGAATTCACGCAGTACACTTGAATAGTTTATCACCAAAAAGAATCCTCGCTACGGCGTTAATAAGACCTTGTCCAGATTTTCTGGATTTCACGAATTGGCTCCGGCTGCTGCAATAATGAAGCTCTTTCCATTCAGTTCACAGCGTCGAGTCTCAAGATCCTTTACTGTTTTTCATTGTATAACACGAACTGTCCCCGAATCTCTCCAGTATTTTTTGTCAGTGCAATATCTGAAATGGTGGCTTTTCCACTGGATTTTCCAAGGGCACTTGAAAAAATTATGTACATATTATGTCCACATAATCTCTCGTTTATCTCAAATCCATGATTACCATGTGGCTGAACCATTTATCCAATTCTTCAGGTATTTTCATGAACATGAAGAATGAACATATAAATAATTCAATTAACCAATTTATTTCATTCAGACAAAATATTTAATCAACGACTTTTACGGATATTCTTCTTATACATTATAATTATTAAAAAAAACATTTTTATGAGCTAAATTCTGAAACGAAAAAATTCGACACTTTTCGTTGCATTTTTTTTTAAGCGAAAATACGACTTGTGTCTCATTTTTATGAGATTTGTTTTTAGTATGTACCAACAAATTAAGTTCCGCAATAAATTTTTGCAGCGAATCATATTAAAGCGGAATGCACGAATAAAATCCAAATATGGATGGGAAAGCTGTCTCGTTAGCAATTTGAAAGATTGAAAACGAATGTTCGTCTGCTGACAATTAGTACCTCACCAGACAATGACCCATACACGTGTATGGAAAACTCGTATTCTTGCAACGGGAATTACCTCCCACATTGGTTTTGAAATCCTATCGATCTACACCTACCGTGACTTTTGTTGCCTTCTGTCTGGTAACAGGAGTATTGATGTAGCCAACGCATGTCAGCCACAATTTGCGAATTTATTGTATACGTCTGTCACAATCATTTAACATCGACCCCACATTAATACCCCCTCCACACCCTACTCCCCAATAAACTAAATAATTCAAAAACATCATCAACACTCGGAGTTTCCCATTTTCCATTTTCACACGTGATTCCCGAAAGATACTGATAAACAAAAAGAAAAAAAAACCAAAACGGGATATCGTTTTGGTATATCGTTTAACGGGCCGTTGGCAAAGCGTCGGGGATGGTGAGAGAACCAGGAGTCGCGCATAGATTGCAGATACATACTCTGAAAATACATGCCTCTGAAACAGTGAGAAACAGTGAGAAGATCGTGAGATAGTGGAGTTGTTCTCCAAAAAGGAGAAAAAAAAATGGAAAAAAAAAGGAAAAAATCGGCAGAAACGATAGAGGACGTTCCATAATGCATATCAACAGCCGGAGGTTTTTCATCACCGGCAATTCTTCCCCTTTGTCTTATCTCGCAACATCATTAAGCTTCTCCTCGAAATACGCGTGTACATTGTGTACATGATCTCTGGTACTGCGGGCGCGTGTCTGCACGTAGAAGTTGAGAAAAAAAAGCGCTTGCCATTCGGGTTGATATACATTAGTATGTACAGATGTATACATAGGTGGTGTACAATAGTGAGGGTGCAGACTGTCCGGGAACTTATTCTCCAACGACCTACCAACCCCTTCAGTTTAGACGCACTCTCTACAAGGGATGTAAAGGCCTGGGGTAGCAACTGCGGGATGTATATAAATGCGAAAACCCGAGGGTGAAAAGAGGAAAGGGACTAGACCAAAGGGGTGGGTTTTGCGTACCGCGTCTTGTGCCACCGACATTTTCATCCCCGTGATTTTTATGGGTTTTGCATCCCAACTGTCCACATCCTCTATTTCCATTTCGTCCATTGTCACCCCTCGAACCCCTTTCCCTCATTTTTTTTCTCTGTTGGTTCTATCGGGGAAATTCGTTAGGGTCGTACGATCTGATTGTAAATTAGGGAATACGTGTCACAACTCCAGTGATTCTATTACAGCGAATTTATCTCCATGAATTGTTCGACTTCTAATTTATGAGAGAATTCGTTTGTTCCATTTGCTCGATGCTAATCACTTATTTCGTGATAATTGATGATTTCATTAGTCTTCAGGGATTTCGTTCTCGGTTTTGGTAATGCGGTTATTGGTTTTCTATTAATTTTATGGTTTGATTATTGATGATTTCGCGATGTGAATTGGGGCTAATTTAATTCTTCGGGGGTGTTAATTCGCGTGTCAATTCGATATTTCGATAATGTTTCAGCGAGCGCTCGAAATTGGTTAATTATTTTCAGAAATTGAATGGAATAGGCGAGATAACTATCTCCATTCATATTTTATGGTGTGAAAATCTCTTCAATCCGTCGACCTCGCACGAGTTCAAAGCATTTTTACCTCATCGATGAACCCAACAACCCCTGCCCTAGGTTCACCCTCCGGCATTCTGAAGTATGTAACTATTACATAATACCCTGACACATGAGCCGAATATCATGTCTAGGATCTCCACCTTAAATAAAAAAATTTAAAAAAAAGCTATTGTTTCATCCACAGAGAAAAATAATTTGAATAGCGCGTTGCGTAGATTTAAAAAAAAATATCATCGTATTGAAATCATCGCATGAAGAGCGCATTGAGTGCGTAATTATTGCGGTGACTATTACCATCGAGGGGTGACAATTTTTTAATCCTCAAAAAGCCGACGGGAGAGCTGTCTCTAAATGTTTTTTTCCCTTTTTCCTCGAGTTCTTTTCTCCATTTTCTTTTCTCATTTCGCCCAGCGGTTTCGCTCGTTATTCCCTGAAAAACCAGTCGTGTTATCGCTTTAGAATAACGAGAAAGAAAATGTTTTATCAGCTCTGGACGTTGAGTTACTTCGCTCGAGTGTATTTTCCATTTAACCGTGATTTTTTCACTTTTTTTTCTTCAGGTTAAAAAGGAGCGACGAGTCGCCCTGTGAAAATATTTTTTCAAGTCCATTGGAGGATTCAATGGAAATGTGCGTTCCACAAAAGATGCGAGTGCTCAAATTAATGAGATTTTTATTTCAAACCCCTGAGTGCATTGGGTTTACTTAATAAAAAGGATTGCAGCAATGAATTGTGACTGAGTTGATATTATTCTTAAGACATTGAAAATCCTTTTTACATTCAGAAAACATTGAAGAAAGTTATTTTTGTATGGTAAACTCCACAAATTAAACAATTACGCTGTGAAAAATGAACCGTGAGTCTGAAAAGTTTGAAAATAATAGCCATTTCAACACCAATTCCGTCCGACTCATCAATCAGTATTGAGGTCAAGCAATTTCGATATATGTCGATACAAAACGAGTTCACGTAACGATCTTCTGTTCTCTTCTGAAAGACGAATCGTCCCAAAGTTCTGGGAGCGAATCGTAAAATCACATTAGTGTTCGATTATTTCCCTATTTTTCCAGCTGCCACTCCAAATATTCTGGGAAATTAACTGTAAAGTAGAAATAATGGATTTATTTTGAGCGAACGCGTCGCAGATCCATTAAATTAACGACGTGAGTCACCGCGATGAACGGTACATTATAAGATTTAATTATTTGTGATAAAACGTGGAGAGGAAATTCGCATTGAAGTAAATGAGACGAGGAGGGTTGAATTTTTTATTCCCAACGGTTGGGGTTGAGGAAAGGGAGATTTTAAGACGCTCCGGGTTTTGGTATTCCCCCGAGTAAAAGTAATCGTCGTTCCAGTCTCGCTCGACCCGGTAATTACACCCGTGTAAACGCTAATATGGCGTACGATCAAGCCCTGTACACAAGACAGAGGAAAATCCTCTACTATCTTCGTAACAGCCTCTTTCTCCCCATCGTACCTTCTGTACACTCTGTACATTTACCGAGCCCAAGCCGTTTTCCCAGTTTCCAGACAACGAGAGAGAGAGAATGAAATAATTCTCACGAAAATAGCTTAACAACCTTTAGAATTTAATAAGCCCGAGATAGTCAAATCCTTGGGTGAATTTGAGAAATGAAAAAAAGATTTACCGGTTGAATAATTATGTACACTGTATTCTCTGGCTTGTTGGCAATTCAAACTAAATTTACTACAAATTGGAGAGAGAATGTTTAACAATATGGTGAATGAATTTCGGGTCGAAACCAGGAGCTTTAATTGTTCTGCGTTTGTAGCGAAAATTTGCCTGGGGGAGAGATACAAGGATCCCTCAGAGACTATTCTCGAGTTCAGAGATTTTGTTAGGGTTCCAGATGTCATTTTCAATACATGGGAATTTTGCTGAAAATTACTTGAAAGTTCAAGTTCAAAAAATCTCAAATTCATTTTCAATTCGTCTTGATTTCTTTATCATAATGATCAGTTTATCATATCTCCTTCACCCTCCAATCATTACAAGATCATGTAAAAAACTGGAATATTATTATCTTCAGTGAACTGTTAATTTAAATAATAATTTTGCTGTGGATTTTCCAAATTCAGTTCAAACCGACCAAAACAAAGATATTATTTTGTTCAGAGTACAGAAAATTTTGTCCAATTTTTATGTCATAAAAATAAATCAAAATAATAATAACAATATCTCTCGTAAAAAATAGTTGCGAATACTTCTTTCTCTATATTTATTATTTATCTATTCATTTTTCTCTGGGATGGAAAGAATTTCTCTGTTGAAGCTTGAGATTTATTGGTTGGAAGAGATATTGAATTGGGTGACACTAAATATATTGAATTGGGTGAAAGTAGATATATCGATGAGGGTTGAGCAAGTGCATGCGAAAAAGGGTGGAGTTTGATTGGGTGGGTTGGGTGATAACGGTTGATAACGATAACGGTTACCGTTATTGCCCATTCAATACTGGAGACTCGCCACAAGGTGTTAGAAATGTCAGACGCGTTAGTGTATTCCTGGGATCCTTGTTACATCGTTATTGTACCTCGAGGAATTTTCCTTGTCAGAGGACTCCTTCCTGGCACGTGTTACGATCTCCATCGGTTCAGACAATTCACTGGAGTAATCTCGCGACAATTTTATATCTTTGTATCTATTGTACCCATTCACCGAGTGGTCCTGAAACTTTCACCGCCTCTTCCTCAATTTTTACGCATTTTACTTATTTTATATTTACTCTTCACCAGCAGTTTGTCGTGTTGAAAAGTTTTTTATTGTGTGTCACTCAAGGAAACATTCTGGGAATTTCACGTGCTAAGGATAAACTACTTCTTCTTTTTATCTCAATGAAGTTTATCTGAATTACATGAACTTGAGGGAATGGAGTTGCTGCGGTGAGAGGAAAATATAGTTTCCTCTTTCATCTCTCGTGGATTGTAAATTTTTAGTAAAATTTACGAAATAACTGATTTAGTCGCGAGAATTTGGGGGGAAAAATGAGTTTTTTTGGTGGAAATGTGTTGGAATAACATGTTTTACCCGGGGTAAAAAAATTATAGAGGCAAATCCAATGAATATAGGAAAATACTCGACAAACGTGGCGTGCAAATCGTATTTTGCGGTTGCCGACAAACAAGACGAGTGGTTACACACTTGAAGGATCAAAGATCCTTCATAAAAAAAAGTCAGGGGAATTTTCAGCTTCAGACACCCGACGTGTTCTAAGCTTCTGAATATATTGCGTTAACCATCAGTGAGAACGTGCTTCAGGGTGAATATTCGTGTGTAGCATGACAACTTGTTCTTATTACATGTAACCGACGTGTCAAACATTTTTGCTTGAGTCTCTCGGATCGATTTGTCAAATTTATTAAAATAACACGTGTCATCTCCAAGATGAGATTCTTGTATTCATGGTGGAAGTAAATCTTGGACGGAATAAATGTTGAGGACGTAAGTAAATGAAGAGAATAAAACGTGGAGTGAATGGTCGGGGGAAAAAGTCGAGGGGAAAAGTTGAATCGTGTCTCCCCACAGGTTCTCTTTCACGTCATCCTCTTGAAAGCTGTACGGCTCGATTGGTTGGCTTCCTAAACCCATGGCCACTCCAAGGAGATGATACACCCTCAATTCTACCTTTTTTCTCCATTCTTCAACTCAATCTAAAAACATGGATAAATCCGTTAAAAATTTCCACGGTGAATCATCGTTGCATTTAATGAGATTATTAAAAATGCGTGAGAATTACGACGACAAGAATTTATGGTGTTCCTCAGGATTTCAGAAAAGAATTATTGGAATTTTTTTTCCGAATTCTATCAGTATTTCATCGCAATTTTTAATTGTGAATTTAATTTCCAGTTTTTCAGGGTGAACGATCAGTAATTTTTTTATGAAAACTTGAATTTTCAGATTTTACCAGAGAATTAAACGTCAAATACAATTAAATTATCGATCAAATTTTAATAATCTCAATAAATTACTTGACTGAAGAAATAAATTGAATCGTGAATTAATTCTCGAGAAATTTTTAACAATTCTACAACGAATTGCAGATGATGGGATTTCTGTTAATTTTCATCAAATGCTTCATCACATGCCCATAGAGTTGTCATCGCACCTTCACAATTTCATAGCAGAGGCCACCTATGACTGGCTAATTACGCAAGTTCGTTGGAATTGTGAACTCCTTACAAAGGAGTTTCCATCAACGGGTCTCCGGTTTTCCCTGGAAACTCTGTACAGTAGTATCTCTTCAAGAGGGAAACTCCAGTGTTTCATCCTCCTCTCTACAGCCCTTCGCCATTATCCTTGTCACCTTTACAACACACCCCTTGCGTGTACTTTACTCAAAGTATCATCGAAGTCTGATGTACTCGTTTGGTCTCCAATTTATTAACTATCGCTAACCCTTTACCAACTTTCAAAACAAACTTGAATTCGTTTGCAGAATTCATCATTTTTGTAATAGAACTCAGAAAATTGGAGTGGCTCTGAAATTTTTCTCTCAAATCATTCAATTCTCGGAGTTATTGAATCCAAACTTTCATTTCACTTAATTTTATTCCACGAATTCCCTTAACCCTTCCCTTGATAGAAAAAATATAATTTGTAGATTTAATCAGTTCATTATTTATTTTCAAGGAGAATTCCTCAGAATTCCGCTATCGATGTATGGAATTCAATATTATAGGTGTAAACTCGTCATAATGATGCACTCCCTTCCGTTGGAGTAATTACATTACCTCGAAAGAGAAAGGGTAATAAAATCATGAAATTCTCGGAATATCTTTAAGCCGTTCAGGTTGACCCCGCAGATTGACTCTCTTTGTTCGAGATTTCCTTTGATTCTTCCTCTTCTACCGTTTTCTCATCTCAATTTTCATTCTCCGTGTCTTTTCTTCCCCAGATCCTCAAGAGGTTCCAGTTGAGATGTCACAAAACCAAGAAGCTGAACTAAAAGCGTGACCCATCAACTCCTGCATCTCTTCCCTGCATTCAGAAAAATTATAGATCCTACGACATTTCCTCCAGGAGTTCAAGTTCCTGAGGTATGATGCACTCCCAAATTACTCATGTCCCAAGTTTCATGTTTACCACAGCCCCTGAAACACAAATGAATGCTCTCTAGTTTTTGGGGAAATTCCAAGTTCCCCCACAAATTCTCGGTGATGATGATCTACTCAGTTTTTCACGTCTCCAGGAACTAGATCGTGCGACTAAATAAGAAAAGTTTTTCCATCTGAAGGCGGCAATTCGTCCGGGAATTATTTGCACTGGATTAAAATACTGGGTTACTATTTACTATTTAATCAAGCGATGATGAATAAAATTTCTCTGAAAAATGCACGTGTAGTTTTGACGTACACCAGTAGCTCGATGGAAAAACTTTGGACTGCAGCTCGCGTACATACGAGTCTCGGGGGATTTTGGAAAAATAGAGCAAGGAGCATACATTTCTTATTCAAACCCCAGCGGAAAAATACAAAACTGAATATCCTCCCCGGATACGGCAATACAATGAATAATCCAGTCTTAAATTCCAGAATGAAAAAGTCCTCGCATTTCACCAGACATAAAAAATAATTCACACCAGTAACTGAACCCTCACTCGACGTAATTAAACATTTCTGGGTATTATTTGATTCTCACAGGACTCTATTGAATTATTTGTGAAGGGTCGATCAGATTTCGCGGATGGAATTTTGAGCTTTTGTATAAATAAATGAATCTCCAATGCAGCGAGAGGAGCTAGAGCTTTGATATTGAGGAATTCAACGATTTCGCGTAAAAGTAAAAGGTTTTTCATTCCACAAAGAACGTGAATTGGGATTATTCGATGTAGGATACTCTTGTATAGATCGAACAGGGTGCGGTGAAATAGAGGAGTGGACAGAAAAAAGGAATCGCGTTGAGAGGAGTAAATAGAACGAAAAGTAGCGGAAAGATATTGAGCCCCAGTGGGTTGGGCATCCTTGCCCCGAGGAAATCGGTTGGAATGAAACACGCTCTACCAAATAAAGTGATTTCACCCGACATTTAATTCTACTATTCGTGACAAAAGTTCTAGACTTAGAAACCCATAAGTTCGATGGGAAAAAAAATGAAGAAACAAATCTGAGCTACTGATCAGAGTAATGGGCCCAGTTAATCGTATTTTCATGTCAATTGTATCACCGAGTGTTAATTCTCTCAGTAGATGCATTCTGGGGGTATATTTCACACTGGCAATATGCCAGATCGGTAATCGGAGACGATTGTCAATAAAAGTTGCTGATATATCGGAGAAGGTGACCACAAACTTCGAGGGAATGGACCCTGTCATTCAATCCGCAGTTTGTGAATCCTTGAGTGCTACTGATTTTTTTTTATCTCCCTGGATACCGATGGCGTAATTTGGATTCAATATTACTCGAATTACTGGGTGGAATGTTCGTTATTACTTCATGAAATCGAGTGTAACTGAATTATGCAGCAAAGTGGTGGAAGAAAACAAGTCGACTGCTGTGTTGGATGAGTTTTTCAAAGATATCTAAGAAACGAAGGGAAATACTGGAATTTTTATTAAAAGCTTTATTGGAGAGCTAATTCCCAGCTGCAAAAGTGGTCATTACAAAAAAACGATTATCTTTCTTACTTTCAGAGATACAACTGCTGTTTGCCGTTCATCATTTCAGAATTGGTAAAATCCTTGATTTTTTACTTTAATTTTTAAAAAGCAGAGCATTCTTTTGCTCGATTTTTTCTTGTTATATGCAATTGAATGATTATCCTCAGTGATACAATGAATATTCCTGAATTATTCCCTCCTAAATCCACTCCTCCTGGAAATTACAGCGAAATTCTCATGAAATTTGAAGGTTTTTTCAGCAGGGCAGAATTGAATTGGTCCCAAATACTCCGTATAACATCCATATGCGTCTCCAAGTGCCATAAAATCAACTTGACTCCCAATGTCATGGGAGAAGGACTCCACATGTTTGCGCCGTATGTTCTGCAGGTGTCTCATCCAACGTCCCCTATATCATCATCAATTTATGAGAGGAAAAAGTCACGTGAATGAGAAAGAGAGCAGTATTTTTCTCACAAAAAAAAAAGATATTCGCAACTCTAAGAAACGTCAGTCTACCCGCATAAAACCCGCCCTTTTCCTTCCCTCTTTCCCCCGTTTTTCACCGTTTTTTTTCCACCCATTTTTTTCAACTCGTAAACGACCCGCCGGAAATACTGCCATGAAATTTACAAGTCTCGGTCAGTCCCAGGGATAGACATGTTCAGGTGAAAATATCGCCCCAGCACCAATCGAATATCGATTACGTTGCCCAAGCACATGCAGTTGCAATTTTTTTTCATCAGTTTCCTCTTTGGGCTTCGCCAAGTTTTCACTGTAACGTGACTAAAAACATTGACGCCTGTTATTTACAGCTTATGGTTTATTGTCAGATGTACGGCGCCTGTGTAACGAGCGAGTATGAAACGAAAACTTGGATGGAAACTGAGTACACGAGTTTTTGCTATACTTCCGCTTACTCATTCGCTATTTGAAAATTATCCTCAGGTGATCGTAAAGCCCACGGTCTATCGAGAAAGGCGTTGCAGGTGTTATTTAAGGCTTTTCAGTTGGTCCTATTAAAATGCCTAGAAAATTGTTCAAGTGACGTAATACGTTGTCAATCATGACAAGAGGATTGTCTCAAAGGAGTGATTTTCTTAAAATCACTCACCCATTAATTAATAAAAAATATGTTGTATATGGTTAATAAAAAATAGTGCGACGGATTATCCTCGTCGGATGCAACACCAGACAACACAAATGTAACAATACACGAAACAAGTTGGAGTATTGTCCTCTTTCGAGGAATATTGCAGAAGAACAGGGGAAAACGTATAGTCTACACAGAAGATCGTAATTACACGAGCAAAACAGTGACAATGGCCATTAGAAATGAAGGACCCATTTATCTTTCCCTTTTCGTTTTCACTTGGTTGATGCCATCAGACTGCCGATTTTTAATTCCATGGTGCATGTAATATCATGAATAATTGTCATGTGGATCTCATCGTAATGGCTCTCTATGTGAAATGGTGATTTCTCGAGTACATCCGGGATAGACCAAGATGATGGAGAGACGAGTTATTTGCAAAGATTCACCGAGACGATTTGTTTTCTCGTCGCCTCATTTACCTGAGTGCTGGGTTACACTGTGTCGAGAGACTGGAAAAAGAGATGCTAGTTTGCATTGGAAGAGGCTGAGTTATGATGCTGGATGTATTCTGGTATATTAAAATCGTCGAGTATTTCTCAGTCCGAAGATGAATTTCATTGCTGTTAAATTCCTGATGTCTGCTGCCTCACCAGTCACTCCTGTGCTGCTTTCGATTTTTATGCAGAGCCTGGACGTCAAGAAAAAAATGCAATTCAAATTGTTATTGTTTTTTTTTAATGGAGAATATGGAATGATGAAATAGCCTGGAAAGGGTCGTTATTAATGCACTCCATTGGGCTTTGAAAGTGGGGAAATGAGCGAGAGAGTGAGAACATTTTGAATACACAAATGTTATACCGGGTAGCAATCTTCCCCTGAGTATATGAAGTGGTGCATGGCCTCTCCTCTTTCTGCATAAGGATAACATACATAACCGAAAGGACTAGCTGTAGATATGCGACACCGTGTGCGTACCATATTATATGACCTGCTCCCATAACACCTCTACTCGCTTTCAGCTGTAATAATGTACCCACTATAAATTACACTGGACTTGCAAACACCTCTTCCGCCTCGCTTATTTCCCATGGTGAAATGCCCATTTATAACGCCATTTGACTTTTCTCAATGTCATTTGTCCTCATTTTCAAATCCTCCCTATTCCTCGCCATTTTTACTTTTGCTACTTATTTGTTTTGATACTATTTTCTTTTTATGTTTTTATATTTTTGGGGGTTTCAGAAATTTTTATCATCTAAGGAGCGAGCGCAGAACTAGTAGATGAAATTAATCATCTTCTGTCCTATAAATTGGAGATCAGGCCCATGGGCATTGTCGCCATGACTGACAATCAGTTTTTAAAATTATTCAATCAGCCCACAAAATGCCAGTGTTATAATAAAGTAATGCTCAAGGTATGAACAATGAATCACTCAAACTAAAAAGCCTCTTGACACAACCGAATAAGACGTTGTCGGGGGTCCATGTAAAATGTAGGGTCCTGCTCCCCAATGTTTTGCTCCAGAGAATCCCTCCCAGGTGCAGTACCTCACAGTTACGTTACCACTTTCCCCAACAGCAAGGTAGTAATACCATGACGTATTACATTGTGTTATGTGCCTTGCGGAGACTGCCCCCATGGACTTCGGTCGCCCAGTGGTTGAATAAATTACATCACATCCCCAGAGGCTATGTCGTAAAGGCCGAACACGAGTGAATGTGATCCATTGGAGCAGTACCACCGCTCCAGTTATCCCCCAACAATTTCCCCATTCAATTCAATCCCCATCCCCGATTTACAGCGCCATAAAATATCCATCGATTTCCTTCGACCACTGCAAAAAGAAAAGAAGAACCATTCAAGGGCACTCGGACAAACCCCCCAGAAAAGCAAAAAAGCGGGAAAAAAAAAATCTAAAAAAATACCCCCGAATCAACATGAAGCGACTGAATAGCACAAGGCACTTGGCTCGTCCCAGTTTACCAAGCAAAGATCGCTAAGATCTCCAGATCCGTGAAAGGGTGAGAGGGGAATCGAAGTGAAAGATGTGCAAGATGAGGCAGATGGGGCAGTGAAAAGGGGGGGAAAAAAAAGAGGTAAGGATGAAAATAGGCGGCGAAGAGTTAAGCACCACTGGGCGACAGCTGAGCCTGGGGCGTAGGCGGCTGGCGGGAAGGAAACGTGGCCGCGAGAAAGGTTGGGGGGGTAAAAAAAATTGAGAGAGATAAAAAATTCGATAGAGGAAGATAGAGTTGGGGGTGATAGAGAGAGTTGGGGGGGAGATAGAGAGAGTTGGGGGGAGATAGAGAGAAACAGAGGGGGACAGAGAAAGAAATGGTGGGCGATGGAGGGAGAGGGAGGGAGATAGAGGGAGAGGGAGGTGATCAGATGGTGGGGGAATGAGTGAGTGTTGAGGGCGCGCAGGGGATCGCAAGTGGGGGGCTGTAAACACGCCGGCGCCTCAGTGTAGCCGCGTCCGTTGGTGAGTTACGTTCGTCCTCAAAAATTTTTTCACCATTCCCCAACGTTTTTTTCCCCCCCGACTCATTCCCGGAACAACGAAACTACACAGCGAACATCACATAATACACAAATTCCAAAGTCATTACAATCTAATTGAAAATGAATTTTCCTCCCGATGACAGAGGTTAATATCAGAGGTGAATTGAATAATAAATGTTGCACTCGTGACGCGAGTTACAGTGAGTTTACCAAGAACTTGGTGCACACGTCTGGCTCAACGAGAAAGAAGAAAAAAAAAACAGGCTGCAAGTGCTCAGTGTGTGTAGTGAATACTTGGTTTTACTCATTTAAGTTTTGTCGGTTGTACTGTGACTTTTTGGATTATTTTCCTGCGATTCACTTGTATATCGTTGAGCTCTGTGCGTGCTACTACCAAGGGTACGTTTTTCCCTTCTCCCTCTGGCCCTTTTGCAATTTCTCTTCTTTTTTTTCCTCTCTCAACTCTCCTCCTTTAACTCCCTCCTGGTCTGTATTCCCGCCACATCACTGCCTTTTCTTCGTGTACGCGAGTTCTTGTTGAGTGCTGCTGAGAGTTGGTGTCTCCTTTCGTCGGCCTTCGACACGACGTGCAAACACAAAGGAAACGGAGCAGGAGCTATCGATCGACGATACGTCCCTACCGCGAGTAAGTCGATTATGTTGTTATTTGTGCACGTTTTCTTGTTATTATGGTAATAGTGAAATTATCACCGATTTTACTCAGGGCTGGTAAAAATTGTGATTATTGGATGGCCTTGAAAATGCTCCAGTCAATTTCAGGTGTTGAGAGCGCACGAGGTGGAATTGATCTGAACTATTTTACGTTTGAAATTTCTGTTTACGGAGTGAGTTTGAGAATTCCGGTTTAATTGGATGTGCATGCTCTCAAGGGGCAATAGCAACTACATTATTCATCCGTTGTTTTGCCAGATTGGGGATAAGAACAATGACAGGTGATTTATTCGGGTACGACATGGCTAATCGGGGATATGAATTTATCGGTGGGTAATTAGGGATTCGAGTCGCGATTCAAGGAGTGTGAGTGTAATTCGAGGATTAAAATCAAGGATAAATTATTAAAACGAGTGATTTTCAGTCATTTACCTATGATATGGGGATTCAGCGAATAGTCATCGATTCACTTGAATAAATATTATCTATTTGATTGTCTATCTTGCCTTATCATGTCGGTTTGTGAATTCTCTCGGTTATTATCGCGTAGAGAGGAAAAATTAATGATAGTTGGTATATTTAACAGTGTATTTACCCCCGAGGGAAAAAAAGGAAAAACGGAAATGGAGTGACTCGATTGTGGGTTCAATGAGGCATCAATGTGCAATTTAATCGGAATTCACTGAACCGCTGAATTCTACAATTCGTGGGTCAGGATCAAAATGTTAATGCTTTTATTGAACTATAGTACTGATTGCACATCACTTGGTATCTGTGTTGCTTCAGTTTGTGGTTATGACACTGTGAATCGAGTCTCAATAACCAATGGCTCAACGATTCAATCTGACAATGAGTTAGAACTATGAATTTATCGTTATGCAAACTCAAACATGACAGCGGTTTTGCAGGTATATGCACTTGCTCGGTACGTAATGTGTTTCATTGCGCTCGTATGAAGTATTCATTGAATTCTATCCCCGTCACGATTCCTTGACGTGGGGGATTCAGTACATGCGATTTGTTGTAAGGGCATGAAAAAAAAAATTTCATTTACACCGAGTGTCGGGGTAATTCTGAAATCATTAGTTTAAATTCAATATTTTTTCTCCATATAGCTTCTGCTTTCTCTTTTGCTTCATTACTTCTATAGAAGTTAATGAGTCAATTAAGTTCGTAGTAGAGTACTCATTTTGTTTGGTATATCTCAGATCTAGTCATTAATTCTGTTGACTGTTCCCGATGAGTCTTAATTATTATTTATAAAATAAAGGAAGCATATGGATCATCTCTAATTCAGAAATAATTCCTCTCAGACTCAAGCCAAATTGAACATAAATGCGTGAATAAAATGTGAGTCATGAATGCCCATGTAATCGACTTTGCTGACCCATAGCCCATGGGTAAAAAATCCCAGCAGACAGGTACATGTGATGTCATGTTATCTCCTCTCCATCCAGTGGAAGCTTCTTTTCCTTTGTACTGCTACTCACCATACAAAATACTTGAGATATCCCCATGTGCCACCCCAAAAGTATCAAATTTACGACGGCTCACAGCGAGTGATGGCTTTTTTCGGAGGAAAAGTTGGTCCTCATGAAATGGGGGGGGATAAGAAAAACCTGTTAGGAGCATTTAACGATTGAATGTACCTCTTCACAATTGACTGACGTATCTTCTATTGAATCTGCGGACTATGACGTCATCTTTGAAACATCTCGCTGAGAGATGCGTTTGTATGGGATGAACAAAGTGAAATACCATAGAAGGCATGAAAATGAGGCTCTCAGTCTGGCACACACGCACACATCAAAGTTTACATCCATATTTTCTCTAAACGCTCATTCATCCTTTGATCAAAGCTACTTTCTACAGATGGAAGACAACTCACCACATCGGTCTGATGGATTTCGCGATATTTCGATCGCTTAAGATAAAAGACCGTTGAAAATTTCAATCTTCATTTTCATCTCGTTGAATTACCGTTGAAGTTTCTTTGAATGTTGTCCATTTGTCAATTCACATCGACTGACAGTAAATACGACATTCGATTTGAAGAAAGTTCAGGGAATAATTCGCAACTGGAATTCATGATGGAATATCACGATTTTATTTTCAAGTAATTTCGATCGATTCCAAGGGCCATCGACCTGGGGTGCTATGTACTGTAGCTAGTATCGACTATTCACCCTCCAAGGGGCTATATTACTCGTGGAATTATCGACAAGATATTCCGCGACCTTCGCATGCCCGATGATCAAAGCAATGGCACCACGTGGAGGACAAGCACAGATGGACAAACGAAGATGATGTACATGTGTGTGTCTGGAGGGTTCAACGGAAATTGCTTCACAAGGAACGGAAGGAGCTCCAGCTAACCAAATTTAATAACCGCACGTCTCCCGGGAACCCGTCCACAGACTCAATGGCCCTTTATACAACCTCAGTTTTCATTTCAAAGAGTCTCTGAGGAAGCAAATGGACTCGAAAAAAATAATATTGCGGCTTATTGGTGAGTGATGGACCTCAATTAAACCAAACGAGTAAAGTTTATTCGTGGTAATGGGTTTTTATCATTCGTTTACCCAACAAAATCATCCACGAAGAATTTTTCATCTGGAAATTTGTTTCTCCTTATTAATGAGGCAAATTTGACAGGAAAATAAAATCTGGATACAATCCTGATGATGATGACTTCATCCAGGAGTTGAATCTCGTAATTATCAAATCATTCGTATTGTTTCGGCTTTTTCTGATGTTATTTTAGCGTGCGAATCTCTCTGTCATTCGTTAATATAAATATTCTGCTATCTCTAAATGGCTCATGGTGAACGAAAATACAAATATGGTGATATTGGGTCTCTCTGGTGTCCAGAGATAGCTAGCTTGATCGATTATGCTCTGTCTGGCTGTGCACAATACCAGTGCTCAAATGCAAATTGAAGGCCATTCACACAATTTAAACGGTTACCCATTGAAAATGCCACTTTGATAATATTTCGTAGATGATGGAAAACCGAAATTACATGGGGAAAACGTCTGTCATTTTCTGAATGAGAATATTCCACAATCTGACTGACTTTTCTATTTTTTTCTTTCACTCAAATAATTATATTAAAAATAAATAAATATTCTTGAAAATTATTATAAAATGATTAGAACTTTGATGGGCAGCAGAAAGATTATGTTTCATCAAAAAAAAGTCGGAACCGAAATGTCGTTTTAGCGGAAGAAAGTAACTGTTTAGGTAACATGAAAAATTTCCATCTCTGCTGCTCAAAACTGTGGAATTCTCTTGAATTTCCAGAGAAAATCGATGTTTCAGGAGTTGTTCACTCTAAATTTGATGTCCCTCCGGGAAATGACTCCTAAAAAGTCCATGGAATTTCAATTTCTTCGTAACGGTTGCTTTCAGCACCACGATTAGATTTGAGAATGCTGTTTTTACACTATTTCCACAGAATTTTTCTCTCCGCGTTCCATTACTCGTCTCGATTGAATGACTGGTTTCGAGAATAACCCAAGAGTTATCTTTGCTGATTGTTGCTCGATTTTTTTCCTCAATATATTTTTACGTCTAGAATGGATATCAATTCCACTCCACCCACAATCGTGAATCTTCCCGTTATGATCGGCTTGAGTGGTGCTCGTCTGCAGTACCCGTTAGATAGTGAAAAGCTCTTTAGATGTTTGAAGGATCGATTAAAAAAATAATCATTACCAATGATAGTAGCGTGGAAATTAATTAGCAGCCAGCCGTATTCAACTAGACGGGAATTTTTCACGTTTCCATGTGAGATACGGGGCTATTAATTTCATTTCCATCGTGCAAGGTCAAATGTCAGAAAGAGTGAGAAATGTCTGCGCTTGCAGCTGCAGTCCGATAAGGACCGATGCAATCCGAGAGGTTAAGAGCATTTACAGCAACTTATACACTTGTATGACGTCACGACAAGATGGTACTACTTTAAGTTTTTCAAGTTGCGGCTGAGATGGTTTAAATTCGAAAGTAGCGAAGAGGTGGTGAACTGCATTTTGAGGATCTAGTCATTTCTGTAGTGCCTAGCACCAAGAGCTTACCTCTAATTTATTCCAGACTCTGGATTATGATTTTCACGTGTGTCAGCTAGGATTGATGCTCACCTCATCAACCCGTTATCTATCCATTATCTATCGTCGCTAGAAATCTGCTGATGGTGTCTCAATGGTTCTTATTCAGTAGGTTAGAGAAAACGGTGACTGGTCGAATAACCATTTTTTTGGGCTTTCATTTCAACAATCAGAAGTGGAAATCTTGTAAAATCACTCCGTCTGCTCTCGAATCGCAGTTGTGATTCAAAGAATTCAATTGATTGAAGAATTTCCAATGGCTGACACTCGGCTTTCCACAGTGTATTTATGGATTATAGAGATATCTGTATATTGTGAAACGATGAGATTGAAAATATCAGGAAATGGGGAAAAGCGATGGAGGTAGTGGAACAAAGAAGCCGAGGGTATGTGATTTCACGGGGAACAAAGCACCGCGAAAAACCCTCGAAGAACATTTCATCCTTTACATCTGATCTTTCGGTAGACTGAGATATATATCCCAGAGGCTCTCATGATTCTGATACAAAAGGTTTCAAAAACAGTTTCATCGTTATTCGTATCAGACATCCAGTCGCCCTCCAGAAATTATCGATTTTTAGTTTTCCTTTTTCATCTTTAATACTCAACGTCAATAACCTGTGGTTATATTCCCTCTATAAAAGGGGAAACTGTTAGCTCTCACACTGGATTGCGTGGACGCCACATGTTTAATTTTGCAAGAGACTATAGCCAACACGCAAACCACTCACCTTTCCTTCTCGAAGTGCGATCTTGATTTTTTTTTCTTTTTCATGAAATTCACTTTCTTCTTTTTCCATCGTTATTCGAGGAATGAGGATGCTGAGAGGGCGAGGGAGCGAGAAAAAAAAATGCACTTTGAAGGCTTTTTGAAAAAGTGCACGGTAGGTGCACAAAGTCAATAACTCACTCGAGACTGTTTAAACGATGTTGGCCATTGTATTTGCGCCAAAAGTTGAGTTTGTCGAGGTGCTCTACTTCTCGTGGTCAGACCATTCGGCGCCAGTCGAATATTGATCTAGCAATTCCCCAGGGGACTCTCATCTGCGTTATGAGCACGTGTACCATAAAATGTAGCCATGAGAATAAATGGATTTTCGCATGGAACGAAAATAAAAGGCGAATTCGTGAATTATTGATCTGGTGGTTAAAAATTAACGAAAGTTATTTAATCCAGCGAGTGTGGGAATATTTTTTTTCGTCTCTAGCTTGTCTGATGCAATAACAACCTACGGTACGACCCAGCCAGTACGTGGGCGTACCTATTCAATAACTTTTCAAAATATGCTAATGCGCATGTGATAACAAGTAGCACTTGAATTGACGGTGTAACATGTAGGATAAGTCCTTCCGGAGGATCGATATGACTAAGTGAGACGAGGCTCATTTGTTGGGCTCTAGTTACGCTCCAATTACAAGGTGTAGACCATCGTTATGGTATTGGTAAAGTCCTCCACTGGGAATATCTAGTTTTGAAATCCGGTCGAGGCTTCGGCTGGCCCATTCAAGGTTTGTTAACCTACTTTTCACAGCGGAAGAGAGATGAATCTCGATGAATAAAAACGTTTTTTTTTCTCATTGATATAGCATGAGAGAATTTCACGAATACGAGGTAGGAATTGCTGATGGGTCAGTTCGCTATCAAGAATTACAATGTATCATGAGTCATGGGTATTGGTCACCAGCTGTACCTGCAATTAAACTCTAATTGCATAGCACGTGGTAAACCCAAGCTGCAGTAGAAATGCTAAACCATGAGCCGAGAGAGGTTGATGTCAAATCGTATTCGATTCACCCTCGGTTCGTCAGCTGTGTAAGTTTCTATCAATTAGCTGTTCTTAATTAGACACTCGTGCTGATTGTGATTCACGTATCAATATGCAGTTGGGGATAAATGACACTTGAGTACGTTTTGTACAGCTTATGCTGGCCAATTATGCTATATCAACTGTTCATGGTTTGACAAAGGTGTGAAGGTACTTTGGCTATTGATTGTCTAGCTGATTCAACAAATTATTGACGTAGAGTAAGAGTGATGGCAGGGTGAGTGGTGCTGTTTGAACAGGCCATCTGTCATGATCTGTATCAATCAATTACGGGAAAATTCAGGGTTATTACACGAATACGTGAGGAAAAAGCAGTGGATTTGTTTAATAAATCACGAATGCCTTTTGGGTTGTGATGTTTCATGTACTTTTCTGTCATATCTGTCTCGAGATAGCTCGCACGCTATCCATATACACCTTTCAACAATTCATAACTCACAGAGATTTCGTTGACTGGTGTTCCTCATGAGGGAAAATGTCGGTGGATCCCACGAGAATAGGGAGGTAGTGCTACTCTATCATCTTGGTTATGAAATTAAAAATTTAATGCATCACTGTGGTTAAGTTAATGGATGGAGACTTTTGATAAATTTCCAGAAATAGAGAATGATCAGGTAGCAGTGGGTTGGAGGTTGTATTTTCTGGGTGGACGTCTGACAGAACAATTTTACTGGCATTATACCAAAGTAAGACAGGTGCACAATATCATACAGTTGATGGACCAGAAATAAACTGGACTCTAGGAAATGTCATGACTTGCTCTCTCACTCGTATTGATAGTCTTATCTTTTGGAGAATGTGGGGAGCTGTAATAAATGGGTCAATCATGATCTGAGGTAGTGATATGGTGCGGTTAACTTTGTAATGGTCGCTCAATGATCGCTTTTCGCAGTCATGCAGAGTGAAAGTTGTCGAGGAACCGGTCATAACATGTACCTCATATCGTAATATTGTTGAATGACAAATTAATTGATTTATAGTGGGTCGATAGTGTTGAGATTACGGCAACTTGTGCTTGTGAATTCGTCACTGATTGATGATCATTGATTCTCCCGCACTGACAATTACTGCGGTTAATTTTTGTGGTTGATTCGCTGATGGGATTTACACATATGTACTTTTTAATTCGCAATCAGGGATATGTCCAGAATTTCCACGATGTTGTGCACAGCATCAGGTGAATCTGATGTTTACAATTTCATTACCTCGTGTTATTGCTGGTATCTAGTCAATTTGGGATGTGCAATGGTGTTGGTAGATCCACACGCCAGCCAAACTCATTCCCATTTTCATCTCTTTCGAATATTGAACAAGATATCGTGTTTGTTGGAAGTAGGTTAGGCGAATGGTGTTGTGTTCCCACAGTTTGAACCCCAGTAATGGCAGAACTCTGGTGTTTAGTGTATCGATTTTGCTACGGAATAAAGGGACAGAAGGGGGTTGATTCACCCTGCCAAGAGATATATACCTACACCAAATTGGTTCGTTCATTAATCCGGATCAACACTCCCACGGAAAATCTTCATTGTTCGGCTACTCAGAGAATTTTTATTCGCCAAAGCAATTAATGAGGCGAAAACTTCACTGATTACTAAACATTTGGAAAAATTGAAATCAGAGAAGACGCGAGAATTGATAAGACCAAATAATTCAACAGAAATTAATGGACATTGACGACCTAATTAAGGATTAATCTGTGCAGTACTTTGAGAGAAGTCGATTATTCACAATAAATAACTTTGCACAACGGAAAAGCACTTTCATCTCTCGTTACACTGAAAATACATGAAAAAAAAATCATGTAAAAACTCGCCGTGAGGTGAAAAAAAAAATAAAAGCTCTCGTATCGTTAACAGGAACTGCACTCCATTCATTTTTCAATCGTGTACAGTAGAGGAGGTACTGAAGTACCTCATAGAAAATTTCCTATTTCATCACCACAACGACGAGGAGTGGTCTCGTGGAAATCTCTGGTATATCGAATCGCCGATGAATTTATAATATCCATAAAAGTGGGTCACGGGGTGGATGAATCATGGAAGCATGAGAAGATCCCTCTAGTTTGCATATAATCTATTTAAGGTACCTCTGGCATACCGATGAAATAAAAATATTGCACGATAAAAAGATTGATGCAACGAATTTCCAATATTTTTTTTATTACCAACTCTCGACCCCATTTATGCTACAGTTCGTTGACGTGTGGAATTTAATACGTCGTGGTCATCCAGGCAAATACACTTTTTCCTTCCTTT
>NW_011887799.1:760915-772998 GCF_000806365.1 Fopius arisanus | reverse complement strand
CCACCGTATGAATGAATAATAGTTGAAGTATGAATTAAACATACGAAAATGCGCGGCTGTATAACTCGCTCTTATTCCCTTGCGCTATACACGAGCGATGAAAACTTTATCAGTAACTCACTTTATTGTTATTTTGTCGTACACTCTGATGACTCTATTTTTTATTTGAATTGAAACATTACGATGGTCTTTAAAAATTTTTACAGCAAATGATTGAAAATTTATGTCATTTCAAGATTTCGCTGATAGGTGTCGAGACAGAATTTAATTGAGACGACGTTACTTTGGAAAATGAGTAAGTCAATTATCAGATAATTCCACCGACTAATTGACTGTTAACGTAATGATGTGAGTGATGGCTGAATGTAATTTCAGATGGTGTATGAGGGAAAATTGAATGATTATGGTTATGATGTCTATCTAAAACCAGGAAGTGCAGTCTCCATTTACTTACAGCCCCGTTATTTATCTAGGAAAATAAAATTTAACGTCCGGTTTTTATTGAGGGAATTTTTAAAATAACAATGAGGTAACAAATCCCCGCTGTCATCCGTTGGGTTCGTTGACGGGTGTCAGAAGAAAATTTAATTAAACGGACATCATGATACTTTATCCGGCAAGTAATTCAATCCTGCGATAATTCCACCAGCTAATTGACTGCAACGATGATAATATCAGGAATTGAATATAATTCTCATTTCTGCACTAAACATTGGCGCATCATAATTTTAATTCATGCTGTACTGTTATCGTCTTATTTAGTAATTTTTTATGGGATCGTAATCCAGCGTGAACTTTAACGGAGAAAATTATCTGCAATGCGTGTGAACTGAACAATTTATTTCCCGGAAAAAGAACTGTTAACCGAAATATCATTGCCATATTATTATTATATATTCATTAGTTTAATAATTTATGGCTCTCCGCGGGAGTTTCTAGTTTTTCCCATTATTTAGGAGCTAAAAATCTTAATCTCGGACAGATTGGAGTTATAATCACGGTAAACATGAGAATGCGGAGGTAATCATATGTGCACGTGAAATTTTTATGAGTACGCATGTTGAGATTTGATTTTTTTAATGCGGGGAAAAAGATTAACGGGTTTAACCCTCGATAAAGCCCTCTTTTCTCATCACCGTTATATAGATAAATTTTTTGAGTGTAACATGTTCTGCATATTTATTTCCCATCTGATATTTTTATATGACACGAACCAGTAGAGTCCGAAATTTCTATCACTTGCTCTTGGAAATTAATTACAACATAATGAAAACAGAGACAATTCAATTTATTAAATAATTACCTGCAGTTTCAGATGAGAAATTAAATATCATTTACTGATTTATTTTGACAACCGTTGATTGCCTTTATGAGGCAGAAATTACGGAATTGCAACAAAACTCTGAATAAATAAATCTATTTCTGTATATAGAATTTCCCCATCATCCATCGGTATTAATTTCCGAGATTATTCTCGATTTAATCCGGTGTGATTGTGATTTCTATGTGGTACATGCAGTACATACCCGCATTGATGCTTAACCCTCGTGTATGTAGATCACATTGACAATATGTATATATGTGGTTATAATATGTGGCCTAAGTATCTACTGGTGACGCACATAATGTAACCTTGGAACAATGCGAGGAAATAGTGGGGCCCATTATAAACCGAGGGTATTGTACCGGATGTCTACGGGTTTCGAGTGTCGTCCAAGCCATAACATCAATGTATATGTGCGATTATTTGTATTTGTATTGGTGATTGTCACAACGTGCGTGCATTTGGTTTATTAAGGCTCCAAGGGGTTTACACAAGTGCACATGTGCGTACCGTATGGCTTGGAAATTCCTCTCTGTCTCATTACGATGCCTTCGGGTTTTGGCTGAAGGACAAGGGCTTGATGAGGGTGGATGCCACCCCTAGATTTTCATATCCTCGTGGCATATTATACCGTAATCCCTCATTCCGTGGCTTGTTGCATATCATACTGCCAGTACTATATATGTTGGTGCAGAGTACCTGCTGGGGTGAGTTCAGATAAACGCTAGATAATGAAGCACGTTGACTTTCTCATCTCTACAACCATTTCTCAGTACCAAACTCATTTATGGCCTCATTTTCTAAACCGAATAATCCGAGTAATACTAATTCTCAACCGTTCAATTGATCTCAGGGATATGTCTGCTGGTGGTGAATTGCTGGAATCATAGATCATCGCCTCGGGCTGGAGTGAGAAAAACGTTTTTGTTTTTTTTTTCTTTCTCTGTACGAAGGGTGTATTATCATTTGTATCTAGGGTCGAGTATGTTCAACATCAGAAGTGAAGAATTTTTGATGTAAAAATTTTTAATATTTGTAAATTCATGGGGAATGTTAATTCACGTTCAATCATTTCGCGATAATTAATAGAAATCGGGTAATTGAGGTAAAGGTGCACGAGATCACTGTAAAAAACTTCTTCCACTTTGGAATAACATTCCAACAGGTAATGCTCGTTGCGGTATGATTCTCAGGACACCTGTTCTCATTTCCATGCGAAGAAATCCATAAAAATCTCTCCGTGCTGGGTGATTTTTTAGGTCAATGCAAAGGTGACGAGGCCAATTCGACAGTATTGAGAATCATGAAAAGTCGGAAGTGATTTAATTGGATGATTATCGAGAAGCGAAGCCGATAAATGACTTGGGTTAATAGAATAGCCGATAACAGGCCGTCATCTAGGTTTCCTCTGGCCTAGTGCTGAGTTGGCAATCAAAGAATTATTAGGGAAAAACAACGGTGTTTTAGCATCATATCTCATTAAAATAATTTTCAATGATCCAGAGTCATTTCCACTTCTGTAAATTACTTCCCGTCTACCTCACAGCATTAATGACCAATAATTACTTGTTGTAAATGCATTGATTTCAGGAGAAATTCGCGTATTTATAGGAGAGCTCGGGCGTCAACGCCTCATTATTTTGAATAATTAAGGCGCCAATTAACCTAGACCGTTCGCATAATAAATCACTCCTAATTGCTTCCAATTCTCACGCACTCGATTATTAAAGAGCGAATAAACTTCCCAAATGCTAGATAAAGAGCCAATGGGATTTTTTTTTTCCCTCACCCCCGAGTTCTTTACATTTTATCGTTTTATTTTTTCTTGTTTGTACACCTTTTTGCAAACTCCTTTAACTCGTGCTATATAACATGCTGTATGGTGTGAAGGGGGAGAATGAAGGGAGAAAAATACGAGAATTGACGTCATTGCCCCGTAATTGGCAGTTTGTTTTTTCTTCTCGTTTTTCATCCTGTCGCGCTGCATACGCACAATAATTAATCCTCCATGCAATCAAACACGCGATGAACTCACTCTTACGTGCGAGGGGATTGACAATTTTTTTTTCATCCGCCCCACTCAGAGAGAAATGGAACTTTTTTTTAAATATTTAGTTTTTTCAATGAAAAATCCGATTCGACTTTTTTACAGCAATCTCAATCTTCATGTAATTTCAGTATAATTTAAAAATTATCATTCTAGTAATCCATGATTATTTCAGGAAAAAAAAGTTAATTAAATTACGAATTTCGTATTACCCAATATTCTGACGTTTTTGCGAAAATAAGATGACGAATGCTGAAAATTCAACGGAATTTTCCGACGGACATTGAAATTTTGTTTATTTTCATATTTTTATATTTGAGTCGATTTCTGTTTCTCAGGCAAACATAAAAATACATCTGGAAGATGTTCCCCTAGTGCCAGATATCTCGACGATCTTTTAAGTTTACGGCTTGAAGTTTATAGGATTCGTACAATATTGTATGGAGAGGCCTTGTTGCAGAGTCTTGCATGCGAAACTTAACTCACACACAAAAGGGAACATGTTTCGATAGTTAGGGTTGACCTCATTACTTCTACCCTGAATAGAGTCCATGCAAACTTTACCAGTGTTGTCATTCATGATAAGCATTTCCAAGTTGAATGCTAACCAAGTTGCTTTCCAGCGAAATTAGTGCAGATCCTTTGTGCAATTTATGCAACAATTACCTTCAAACTCCACTCTCGCAGATTTCAACTAAAAAATAAAGAGATTGAGCCAGAATAATGAGTTCTTTGAGCTAAAACGAACACCGCTGACAAAAAGATATTATAAATACAGACACTATAATTAAAATTATAAAAAAAAAACTAATTATTCTTACCAAATTAATTTACCAATTAGAAAATCCATGTATTTGATATATAGATTCAATTGGTAGAGGTAAATCGATGCAAGAGGCAAGGATGATTCGTGATTGGTCAGTGGAATTGGAGGGGGGCGGGAAATTTGAATACGACGCGCGAATCGCGCATAACTGAATTCCCCTCGCATTTCCGTTGATATATAATTCCACAACGGGCTCTTTTATCACATTTTTTTCTTCATCATTCTCGAAAACCAGGGGCTGTTGAATGGAGCCACACATTCGCCCTAACGGGTATTGCACGACAGTCGATAAAACGTGACTATGATTTACGTGTTGTACGTAGGACGAGTGTACGTTATGGCCTTATCATCCACTCGGATATGATTATATACGTCACAAGGAGTGATAATATATATACCGTGCTTTTACGTTTATAGAATACTCTTTCATCCATTCAAGAATCTCCCTTTCACACTTCATCGTTTTACTCCCTTTGTCACCGGTTTATTACATTTAGCCATTTGATTTTTTTTTTTATTATTATTTATTAACACCCGTTACGGCCACGACGTCACTGTTACCTTTGTCTATAATAAAATACCGCAATATTTTTTAATAGCTCTTTTATATTAGTCGAATGGAACAACTGATGGATTTAATTTTCACCTCGGTATATTGGTGTTTCGCTCGAGTGGGCGCATTCATCGAATTTATTGCCGAATATATTTCCAATAACCGTTGGAGCTATCTTGAATCAATTTAAACACCCAAATGAAAACTAAATATGTAGATGGCAATTTTCACTGATGAGTACACATCAGTGGACGTTGCGTAATTATAATCATGAACACATTGTGTCACTTGTGGGCTTTTCAAAATTTTCATTGAGTCATAACGTTTGTCACCAAAATTAACAATTAATGTAGTATGACAGTAATTCTAAATTCTACGTGAGTTAACGGGGGTAATTATTCCAATTGTTTGATATCAACAATATTTCATACAAAAGTAATAACATTTTTTGTTTCTTTTTTTGCAGATTATTTGAGAACGGAAACTGGAGTTTGCAGTTTGTAAGTATTATCAGACTTTTTGTTGTCAAGAACAGGGGTTCAACAGATAGTTAATAAATTACCCTGCAGCGATAATTCGTAATTACATTAGCCACATTTCCGGGTTTTGATGGTGAACAGCAAGAACAGGTGTTATTTCAGTGAATTAATTAATTCTAGGTAGAATTCTGCGGCGACAAAGTGGAGGATACGGAGTATGTCGTTAATTAAAACATTTCTTAGGGTAAAGTCAGAAATGTCGGACGAAATGTACGTAATTGTGCATTCTCTCGGTGCAGACCATTGCTCTTTTGTTTCCCGGTGAACATTTTGCGACGTCACGTACCTGGACAATTCTCGTAAAGCAACCATAACCATATTCTCGGTTATATATCCACAAAGTGTAGGTAGGGTTTTCTCTTCTCCTGCTTTTTTGCAGTTTTCTCGTTCAGACCGCACATGAGTGAGGTTTTTGCTCCCACGTGACGACGAGGAGTTTACAATCTCAATGGAATAGAAATTAGATGGTTTATATTTAGCTGCAGTCTGTTTCCATTTGTATTCTCAACAGTTGTTGAAAACCACGAGATATCATTTTTGTAACAAAGCCCGTGACAAAAAATTACACTCATTCCACCAAATATCTAGCTGATGCAATTATTCAATTGCGATTATCACCTATCAATGTACCGAGGTATTTCAGTTGTTTCTCTATTTTTTTTAAATATTAGAACTTGCTTACGTATTTATTTTTCAACTACGTCAGTATCACGCGTAGACAAGAACTCGAAGCGTAAAATTGAACAGATGATTGTCGATTTCATCGTATTGGTGTAAAATCAATCCTTGCCAATAGCCCTGGATGCTCAATAGGTCCTTTTTTGTTGGAAATTCTCATCTGTCTTATCGGGATTCGAATTTAGCACGACCGGTGAATTCAGAAGCAATTAAATGGAGAACTGTTTGAGTATTTTCTGCATCCCACCGTGAATGCAGGCAGGTCGAGATTAAACTCAAAGGTACAGGGCCATCTCATTGAAGTGTAATTTCCAGTTTAAGTTTTCAGAGGATTGAAAGAATTTCGCTCTTTATTCGCGGTTGACCCTTTCCACTTGTATCAGGTCCTTCTGGGCATTCATGCACAAACTACCACTTTTCCATTTTGGAGAACAATTTAAACTTGATGTCAATTCAAACGTTGCAATTCCCTGGGTGAGGTTGAATTTTCCCACAATCACCCATCTACACCCACGCGTTCAATGCTCTCTGTTTGTTTTTCATTTCAATTTGCCAAGCGGAGGATGATAAAAAAAAAATCACCCTTTTTTCGGTCATCTCGCGAATGAAATTTTTCCCCCAGAATTCTCCAGGAACGCGAAATTTCATTCGTTATTGAATTATAGATTATTCGATTCGAAAAAAACCGGTGTTCATTCCCCCATTTTTTTTCTCCATGTTCTTGTCCCCTGGACACATTTTTTCGTCACCTCCAACTGCAGATTCTTTCGGGTCTGGTAATCCGCTTAGTTTGAAAGCGTGAAATGTTAAACTTGTGTATCGCAACGAGTTTTTCCCCTCTCCAGGTCCACATTGTTATCGTTTGTTTTTAATTTACGGAGATTTTAGGGGAAAATCCCCGGGGGAATGTTTACTTCTGATAACGAATGACAACAGCGTGAAGGAATAACAATGAGATCAATATTTATATAGATTTGAGATTGCGCTATCAGTTATCTGCCGGATGAAGGGATTCCGAGGGTATTTCAAGTCGAAGGAGTTTGCAAAGCCGAGTGGAAAATTATTACTTTACTTCTGTGCAAAAATATCTGACTCGTTGGATTTTTTCTCAAACTATAATTCACTATAAATTTACCTCACCGGCCCAACAAATACTTCAACCACTCGCTATATGCAAAAACAATAACAAAAAAAAGTTGTAACACCCTATTCCGCCGAGTGCGAGGCATTAACCGATGCAGAAACAAAACCTGTTGTATTCCCGCGGTGTAATTCTATATACAAAGTCTTTATGTACAACGCTCAACATATTAGTGGACTCCTCTCGGCGAAAGAAACCACAATAGCCAGAGTAAGAGCACCGGATCCTAAACAGTGAAAATAGGTTTACGAATGTTGAAACATAACACAGGAGAAAATTGTGGTGCATATTCTTTGAATTACTAGGGCGGGTTCATAAACCTGCAGAAAAAAAATTGCACATGCGACGAAGAGTGTTCTCGAAAGTTTGTACATTCATACGCTCACGTGATGAGAATTCCCATGCAATCATTTTCATTTCCCGTGATATTTATCCGGATGTGTTTTTCACATTGAGTTTTCCAGGATGTTAGAGAAAAATTCTTTTCACAATTTTGCAATTCCGAAGGTACCGTGTAAATATAAAAATCTAAAAATCTCCGGTAACTGTAAAATAACCACACGAACGACTGAAATAAAAAAAAAAAAAGGAGCACATGTACGCGTCAAATGTGAAATGGATATTCAACGTGAACTCGTGATCTTCTCCATGAAGTCTGTGAAATGTAACTTTTGCACTCACGCCTCGTGTTACCGTTTGAATGTACATGCGGATCTTCACGTTGAGTATTGCAAGTGCAGAAATTGTGCACCCAGTACTGCGCTTTCCATTCTCACTGCCAATTTTCACGTTGGAAAAACGTGGTACGTGACACGTTGAGTCAAAGGGAGATTTAACACTGCTATTTCTACGCCATATACGCTTGACAGACATTTTTACAACTCGCCAAAGTGCATTTGCATTGCTGCAACCTACGGAGGAAATTGCTGGTATCAAATACTGGTGATAAACCGTCAGCTGGATAGAGTCATTTTATATCAGCTCAAGGAAATTATTGTCTTCGTATCGATAATCGATACTCACCGCTCACAGCTCCCGAAATTAGTGGATTTCAAGGCATTTTAGACTGATTTAATTATTCAATTGAAGAAGCAAATTCTTCAATTGAATTTGAAATGGTAAAATTTATGATAGAAAATGAGTCAAATGAATCATTCAGGTGAGGATGAGTCAGGCATATTGATTTGAGCATTGCTAATGACACGAAAAAGGTCCATGACTCACTCTTCACTAGAAATAAATCTGGACATCATGTCCATGTGCTGACGCTTTTTTTCAAACGAAATATAACAATGGAATAAGATTTTGGAGATCAAAGGCAAACGTTGAATTGAATCTGCGGGTATTCTCTAAAAAGATAATGTAGGAAAAAATAAAGGGGGAGTGCTCTCGAGAGTGAACTAATTTCCGCCACCTTTTAACTCAGTAATGGAATTGCCAGCAGTACTCGTGATGCGGGAACTCTCTGTGCACCATATCCCAGGCTTTTCAGTCCGAAAATAATCCCTCGTACTTTTTAAAATGTGAAAAATCATAGTGTTAATGAAATTGATTGGACAATTGCCTTTTTAATTTGACGACCGAGTATTCACCGAGGATTGATTGATAAAACCGAATACAGGGGTTGTCTTCTTCATCCTATCGAGGATATACCATTTCCCCAGTGGAATCCTGTCTAGACGCACTTTTGTAATATCAAAAAGGGGTTCATCCTATATCAAATCGATACTCCAACAGATTCCTTCGCCCTTTCTCCAAGAGAAAAAAGAACAAGAATAACGTATTCCTCTTTACTCCATGATTCTGGAAATTGAAGCGAAGAAAAAAAAATGGTCCCCACAATGAAAGATGAGTGAACTTCATGTATCAAGTTTCCAGTGCAATATCCAGGAGGAATTCGAATCGTAAAAATTCAGTGGCAACAGTGAGAAATAGTTTGGTAGATAAAAAAAAAGAATTCAATGGGAAAATTGAAAACGTTGTGCAACCTATTGAATATGATATTTCCAGGTGTTAAGATGTGAAAAGACCTCTGAGAACTTGAGATAAATGGTGAATCATGGAAGGGATATCTTCGAGATTACGGAATCGCTTCCCAAGATTGCGAGTACAAGTCTGTCGTCTCGGTACGATCGATTGCATAAGAAAAAAACAATAACTCAAATGGAAGAGGATCGGAGTGGGACGGATACGTGTGAGAATAGATGTTCACAGTGCAAAGATAAAACTGTAATTCATCAATGGACCTTGAAGCTGTTAAACTAGAAGTGAACTTCATTCGAGGCGATATCTCTTAATAAGCTATAAATGAGGATTTAATAGGAATTATTTAACTGTTTGAGACTTGCGAAATCGATTTGCATGGAGAGTCATAAAGCGGCTCAACAAAAATCAAGTGCTCACATAAATTGTCCATAAATATCGTGATCGGAACTGTTGAAATTGTTGCAATTCAGTCGAATAAAGACACTGCAAGCACCAAGACGTAATTGAAATGATTGACGACAGCACGAGGAAGACAATAGTCTTCTTTTTACTGCAATTGGTTTTCTCATTATTCTGCATCGAAGAAGTACACGCGGAGTTCAAGAAACCCTTAAACGATGAGATCGTCATCCCGTATTTTGTAAGTTGTAACTGATTTTAATGGATAAGTCACAGGTATTAATGGAAAAAGCCTAAACCATCAGATGGATCTGATAAAGAGTCATGGTCGTGCAGCGGAATGGCATAATGTAACCACCGAGGATGGATTTATCTTGACAGTCTTCAGATTGCTTCCTAATTCATCAGACTGTCACCAAAAGAAACGAGTGCTTTTTCTTCAGCATGGATTAGCCGGTGCCGCCGACTTCTTCATCATTTACGGACCCACTCAAAGTCTTGGTAATTCCTTCATCCCAATAACTTTATCGATAGTTTTAAAACAAGTGATGATGAAAGAGGGGCTTTACGCACAGCTTACACACTCTCTGATGCTGGATATGATGTTTGGCTTGGAAACTTCAGAGGAAACACCTACAGCAAGAGGCATCACAATTTTCTGCAGGATGACGCTAGATTTTGGAATTTTAGGTGAGATGTTATTGTTTTTGTTGGAAGGATTGGGGTTTTTATCTAGTGTCTTGGCGTGTAGTCTGGATGACCTGGCGCTGCTGGACTTACCAGCGATGATCGATTATGTTCTCAAAGCTACCGGACAAACAAATCTGACATACGTAGCCCATTCGAGTGGCTGCACTGCTGTACTGATGTTGTTGTCCGATCGGCCAGAGTACAACCAGAAGATCAATTTGAACGTGATGCTTGCACCAATCGTGTTCTGGAAATTCAAGAACCCTGCTGTTTCGTTCTACACTTTACCGTTTCGATGGGTAAAACGAATTCTTCCAAGTGCTGCTGTTCAGTTTGTACCTCGAACAATGTTTGTCAGACCAGCTCTTGACAAGGTATGCTTTCGTAGTTCTGTGCCGTTCGATGTCTGTTGGTCACTGGTGGATATGATTGCTGGAAAGGATCATGAGCAGATTAATCGAGTAAGTTGAAGGATACAACTGTTCTGGACATTAATTATCATCATATCGTTGTGATCGCAGGAAATCATAATGAAGTTTCTGGACTACTATCCCGCTGGTACTTCACTCAAGATATTCTACCATTATATTCAGCACATAGACTCTGGTGAGATAAATTCGATTACTCGTCGATGTCTGGGGATAAGTGTATTTTATTATTTTAGGGAAATTACGACACTACGATTATGAAAGCCGTGAACGAAATGTACGGCGTTATGGGCGAGCTGAGCCTCCGGACTATAACTTGAGGAAAATTACGACTCAGTCAGTTATATTCCACGCTCTGAACGATCCTCTGAGCACCACAAAAGATACGGCGGTATTGATTGCAGAACTCAGTAATTCTTCCATGATTTATGAGGAAATCAGAAACAGAAAATTCAATCACATTGACTTCATCATTGCTAAAGATGCCAAGAAGTTTCTCCTTGATCCGTTAGTCAGAATACTGAGGAAAGTTCATGGCCCTCAATGTTAATCAATTACTTCAACTCGTCACATGAGACTCAAACGTCTCGTGCATCAGCTATCTGTTTCCTGTTGGAAATTATCTCCTTAAACGTCAAGAAATAAACTCTATAAAAATTTGAGTCGAATATTTGATTGTTTTTCTGGTCAAACACTTGATTTTTCGATTGAATTAATCGTCGAAATTACGAGACATTCGGAAAATTCATTTCATTTCACTTCCCATCGAAAACTCATAGATTATTATTGTTGTTATTCTTATTATTTTGTCATATTTTTCACGGGCTTTCGAGAAACTCTTATCAGTGCTGTTGGATTTATCATTGAATGTAAATTTTCTCTCTGAAATTTTGATGGATCATTACATGAAATAATGCATTACACAGACGACTGCAGGAGCTGACGACGGCTCGTGGTATATTAATTCATTAGGCGTCTGTTTCGTGATTAGGCTCGAGTTTATATCTACCACTTTCCCTTAATTAATTACAGTTAGAAGTTGCACGCGACTTAAGTACGTGCTCTTTGAAAATGGTGTAATTCATGAGAATTAATTATGCACCCAACGACTCCCCCCGAGATTTCTTGTTTTTATTTTAATCAACGCAAGAATGACGAATTAGTATCAATCGCTCACCCTCAACCCTTTCAACTCTTCATTGAACGTTTATTGAAAATGATTCGTTGTTAAAAAAATGACTATTATTTTTCACGTAATTGTAAATTAAATAGTTCGAAACCACAGGATCAATTGTCGATTGCAATTAAAGTATTATTTTATTTTTACATTTTTTCCTTTTCCTATTACCATTGTTACCATGGTTTGATAGGCGCCCCTTCGTCTTAGCCTTTCAGCCTCTCCTACTATCCTCTCATTAGCCTCTCCTACTATCCTCTCATTATTTTTGCGGTAGCATGGGCCGACTTTCTGT
>NW_011887799.1:712004-760905 GCF_000806365.1 Fopius arisanus | reverse complement strand
TAAGCGGGCACCCATCCAAGTACTAACCCAACTGAGCGTTGCTTAGCTTGGGTGATCGCTGGAGTCACACACCGCCCGCGTGGCTACTGTCGCCGCTGCAATTAAAGTATATTTTCACGGAAGAACTTGAAAATCCTCATGCGATGCTTTTGGAATAAATTCGTATGCCCACGGTTTATTCCCTCGTCTCTACATTTTCTCCCCAGTAAACAGAAGCCGTGGTTTCCCCTCGAGGCCTTCAACTCCACATATTCACATGCACCAGCTAAAATTCTAAAGTCAATGCCAGACCGTACCTATCAGAATTATTTCCCCGGAGAAATAGATGAAGAAATAAACACTTTCCATGGAGCATATTGATGAATATGACACAAAGACTTTACAAACTCCTATGCACCTAATAATAAACAGGTCGGCAGTATTGTTGAAAATGGGTCGAGCAATTCTCACTCATTCCATACAAAACACACACCACTGACTTCCGCAAATGGATATTCCAGGCTGGCAGCAAAGTTGACATCACCCGTTGCATAATTCTGATGCGATGAGAAAGCGCAATACCAGCAGAGATGGAACAAACCTGCAGAATTGCAAAATGGGAACGATTCCATGGAACACGTGACATAACCACTTTGTTGAATAGTTTGTGAGGCCAGATAGTGAACAAGAGCATCCACTTTTACCCCTTTATGTGCACCTAAAATGGTAACGCTGAATCTGGGGTAGATGTGTCTTCACTATTAAATTGATCCGATAAAGCGATATGGGTTGCAGGTTCATTGCACCCGTGCTCCACAAATTTTGCACTTTAACAGCCACTTTGATCATTTTAATTTGTCAGTACTTGATCATATGGAAGGCGTGGTAGGCACTCATGGCTTGTGTCATTCATTTCGGATGAACGAGTAAATGGAGGGTCTTGGTGACGTGAAGAGACCGAGTCCTCGAAATTCTGGATAATTCAATGGGGCTTTTGATAAATGATGAGGATCGCGTCGTAACATCTGATTGCTGGTACCACTGGAGGATTCTAGGACTACTCACAACGAATTGAAAAAGGGAAACAGTCGCTCGCTGACGGGAAACCCATCACAACCAAGAAAAATGTGAAAACGAAGAAAATATGTGCACCAGCCGGTGAGGGTTTAATGAACTATCTGAAATATTCAAATATTCATAGAAAACTGAGACTCAGGCAAAATGACTTATCACCTCTCGGCTCCCGATATATTTTGCCGTGTGGGTTTGGAAGTGTCTTAAAATACTCCCCTTTGATTATTCGAACTAGTTTTGAAAACTCGAATGCGCAAGGATGACGAGTGTCTGGTGAATAAGATAACTCTCCTGTTAAGTGATGAGCACGTGGGTTCCCAGTGTACATGTGCAAATTGCGATAGCATCTATAAACGCCTACGGGTCTGTACAGTCATCCAGAGGACATCCCTTGGTACCCGGTGTGAGTTCACGTTTTAATGACGCAAACTCTCAGGTATTTTCGGTCTTTTATTTCTGGTGTGACGTATCACTCGATGATTATTTTAAACAGGCCATTAAAAAACTTGTACACGATTTAGTGCTGGATGACACTCTCGGTGATGATTCAAGTTACTCCCCGGGGCTATCACCTCCATTACTTGCCACTCAGTCGCTTCTCTTTGACAGGACTCATTACTAATTGCACATGAGTGTCGATAACTGGCTCATTTGAAGTGGGTGTCTACAAGTTCATCTTGCTCCATCAATTAACATGTGACTGGGACAAAGAGGTCAATCAAGTGCATTGCCATTAATTACCGGTAGCAGGATTACAGAATTGTCGCGTTACTGCACTATTATTACTGGAAAATTTCATATTTTCCAATGAAACTGTGGATTACGAGGGTAGATCTCCGCTTTAAAGCGATGAAATTGGAAATTCATTTCAGTCTCGACGAATATTCGTTTGATGTGAAGATGAGGACGGAATAGTTATTTACACGGAATAGCTGTATTTACGGGTTGACAGACTCGTATGAATGATTCAGCAGAATTGCTGTCTGTTTATAGTTTCGGTTATTCCATACGCAATTCTAAAGCTAGAATACAGGGGATTATCTGCAATCCATCGTGTTTGCTAGAGGTAAATAAAAAATCAGATGAAATTTGGGGCGAAGAAATGGGTATTCGAGTTTTAAAAAGCGGTAGTTGAGAAAACAAACTTTAAATGTAAGAACGTGTCTCAGAAGAAAATAATATGATATAAAGACGTCAATTAGAAAGCTTTTGTCCCCTCTTTTAAAACCTTTTTGAACAAACGTCGTAAAACGGGGACAAAGTGTCTTAATTCAAGACATAATTTTTATCAGCGAAACTTTTTATGTAACTTCACTTTATGAGAGGTATCCTTATCCGAAAATGGCAGTGTCTCTTCTAGCACCTTCCGAATTCAAAAAGTACTTTCTGATTTTATTTTTCTGCTTTTGGATAATATTGAAACAGCAGTACATTAATCATGATATTCATGGGGACATTAAAGTGTCCGTGTGAATAAGTGATGATATTCGAGGTACATTCTGGCCGACCGATACCCACTTTGGGAAAAAAGCAATATAGACTGAATCGCGTTATAAGGAGAGGTATATTTCTCCATAGGAGGACCCTGAGGACCTCCAGGCGGAAATGAAACTGTAAGAGTGTTGAAAAATTCAAGAAATCCCCATGACCCCTGGATGCAAGTGTGTGGGTTGAAAAAAAAAGCATATACTCCATCTTTAACGCAACAACATATTTATTTATTTATTTATCCTCGTAAACAAGTACATACACCATTTACCAGGTGCATATGCTATTTAACAGGTAGCACTCTGGAGAGTCAAGTGAAAAATATTCCTCTTGTGTGATATCTCAATCCATTGGAGGCTATATCGAATGGGAATTTAATAGTTAATCAATTAATCTATTTCTCGAGACGGAGGGAAGATGAAAAATTGAGGTGGAAATATTGAAACGGTTTGCATAATGGGAAATACATTATTCAGTGAATGGTACGGGTATGAAGATAAAATTCCCTCGGCTCTCCTGAGTTCGAGGGTTGAGTCGAAATCTAAAGCCCAGACACGCAGATTCAAGAATTGCCGGATGTGTGTTGCTTTTTGGTCTTGAATTGTCTTCAATTTATCAGGGAATGAGGGGTTTAGGATGAGGGGAAAATTTGAAGCTGAGGAAGACTGTGACTTGGAATTGAATTATCTCAGTTTCGTAGTTGATTCCGATAAGCTGCACGATCGTTTTAATGGATGGCTCTTCTTTCTGAAGGGGCTAGAAAGCCTCTGGGTTAAAAAGTTGCCAGTGCTTTGCCAATTTTTTCCAACTTTTTCATTTCATTTTTTAACCCTTGGCTTTTAGTGGAATTTTTTATAGACTAGACTGATGAAGAAGTTAATCTCTTCGAAATTGAGGTTCCGGGGTACCTGTTATCGGCCTCACTCCACTTGGATTATTCTGGAATGGAGATTTTTCGTGCTCGGGGGTAAAACCGATTTTTTTTTTGCTGCATTATTCTGCTGGAATATTGATGTTGTCTTGCGAGGTCTGAAAAACTGAGGAATTTAAGTCATTCCTTCCTATATTTACCCAATTTTCCGGATATCTGGGACTTTTCAGGGAATAATTAAAGAAAAAAATGTCAGGGCAACGGAAATAGTTTAATGAGTATTGAACGCCGTGAAAATAATCTGAAATACGATTTATTTCTGCTGGATTCCCTGGCCAATCAGGGGATACTAAAGATTACGTGAGAATAGTGAGATAGAACGGGGAATAATGTAAATTCCTCAGGTCGTAATCAGCCTCGTTTGTCTTAAACTCAGCGGTGAAGTTGGGGTCTCAGAATAATTATCCCCAACGTCGCGTAAATATTAATCACCGAAATTGTGGTACGATGGTGTCCTTGTACTATCGGTGTCTCCATGTTTTACCCTTCATTCGCCTCATCTCATACCCCTGATCCATCCCTCTTTTATAATCTTATGCTCCAACCGGAAGTCCGTCTTGAGTTAATACACCCTTTGCCCTCAGGCTAAATTCACAAATTTCTATCCAACTTTCTACTGGGATAGGAATGATTAAAGTCTACCCGAGACACACTCATTTTGCAGTTTTGCTTCTCGGGGATAACGAGGAAGTAAAGGGGCGTAAAGATTAGCACCAGGGAAAATCAATTAGGCAGTTCAGTAAACCGTTTAATTGCCTCGTGTTGGTGGATTCAAGATCATCCGAAATTTTTCATACAACTTTTTAATATTTTTACCGGTTAAATCCAAAATTCCACAACTCTATAGCAATACTAATCCAAATAAGCGAAAACATCAATTATTTCTGTTCAATAATTAACAACTGCGTTATTCGTTCGGTAATATTTCATTCATTAATTAATATTAATTAAAACTAGATGAACTCTGAATGAAAACGACTCATTCTCCCCGAATTTCAATTTTTTATTTGGCCTCAGCCCGGATTATAATCACAAGGCGATTTTATTGTGGGAATGGAGGGAGAAATAATTTTTTTTTTTTCGAAATGATTCGAATCGGCTGATCCGTTCGATTGGATCCAATGAACATGACCGTATGTACATTTTATACCGCAGATATTTCTCCCATTACATACACAGAGATTTGTTTTACATATCCCATATGGAATTTATATAATCCGAAGAGTGCAGCCCAAGCGAGACATGTTTTTAATCTCCATGCAAAATCGCTGAGAGCCAGTTTGAAATATAATTGAAACATACATACACAGGAGTTATTACACAGGTGTGTATCAGTTATACAAGCACTGGGTAGGTGGACAGATAGCTATCGCAATCTAATAACTCGGTAATTTCAATATTTAAAGGGACGAGTGAGCGATCACATTTATGTGTCCCCGAAGTACCTTTCTATCGCTATCTGGAGGAAGAGACCCTGATGAATTCCCATGATAACGAGATATTCCACTCCACTGTCACTCCATTCAGGATTATTATTCAATGATTATTCAAATTGTGATGAAATTCCACAGAATCACTGATTTTTCGGAACTGCGATGATAACTTCAGCGAGAGGAGTAGTAATAAATGGACGAATAATTGAAAAATTGATAAATTGAAAGTTTTGAGGAATTGTTAGTATTTCTAGGAGTTATTTTAAAAATTATGTGACAAGGTCTAGGATTGATGGGATTGCACGTGTTAGTTCAGACTTCTGAAGACAAATGGGTGAGAAAAAGTTTGATGGCCCCTAGAATTCTCAGGCTTTCAGCGGATGCATCAACTCCATTATGTCTGTTTCATTGTCATCTCCATTGTGTCCAGCAGAGTATTGTTATTACCTCAATTGTCCCAGCTACTGTGACCCCCTTATTCCAGATTTTGCGATAACTCCACACCGAATTGATGAAAAAAATCCACTGGTATCAGTACAACCATAAAATATATTTATCACGTTGCTCTCGTATTTTTCATTCGCTCTAAATTCCTTTTGTGGGCTGTACAATTCAGAACGACAGAAGCCTCATTGACTCTGTCAAGTGAGTGACTCACACACTCCATGTACCAAGATATTAATTTGACCAGCTGGACACTGAGCCTTGGACTTTTTTTTTCCATCAATCATTTTTCCAGCGCCACTTACTGCTTTGCCTTGGAATTCTCCTTTCCTCCAGAAAAAAAAGTCATTATCAAATAATTACATCTTCCAATCAATTCCGTCGTTCCGATAATTAATTTATAATAATTTCTTTGTGAAACTGATCTCCTGAAATTTTCAGGAAGTAATCACTAATTAATTACATTTGTTGTATCAAAGAAAAATTTCCTAAGATGAATCTTAGAAAAAATTGATCATGATTGTTATTATTTTTCGGATAGAGTAAATATGGAATGCATTCTTCTGGAAATTGCAAACACTCATGGTCTTGATGATATAATACTCCAATTAAATTGATTGAAGCCGGAAAAATCATAAATAAATGAACTCATTCGACAAACCGCTAGCGGTTTATACCCCGAAAAATTGTATCACTCAATCCAATTATTTTCCCTCATCATGTGTCTACCATTTCATTCCGATGCCCAATCGACCGCAGGGGCTTTTTTTTTTCATCTGCTTTTTTTTTCTTGTTGAACCGTCGATTCTCAGATTGTTTCCACTGCGCACAGGTTGGCAATACGAATTCACCAATAATTATTTTCTTTTTACCTTCTGGCCCAGAAATCGCACAATGCGGTTCCACGTGCCATTATCAACAGAATAACAATTAATCAAGTGTGGAATTAAATAAATAGTGAAATCGTAGACTTTCTTGACGATATTTCGACAATGTCATCAGATGAGGGCATTAACCTCCCGTCAAACTGAAACTTTAAATTTAATTATAGATTTTTCATTTCTTAATTTAGAGTTTCGTTCCAGTGCCTGAATTTTCTTACATGAATTTTTTTTCGACTTGACAAATATCCGATGATTTTGAAGCTCTTGTGGTATTACAAATGAAAAATCGTGAATAGTGCAGTCTGTCCTTTAAATCGGCCTCTCTTGCGTAATTTTGCATTTAGAATGCATAATATAATTAGGTCGAGAACAAAAGGTACATTGAGGCACGCAAATCTCTTCACAGCTCCTGTAACCACTGGTGAATTTACATGAACCTCATTCATACAAGGAATTACTTGAAGTGAGAATTTCCTCACTGTGGCTGCAATTCTTTTTCACCTCGATGTAAAATCGTGAAACTAAGAACACGAAAATCTCGTTAAACCCATATCCGATGCACCTACTCAGCGAAAAGAAAGAATGGGAAAACCGTGTGTTTGTGACACAATGAAAAAGCTTCTTAGTTGAAACTATGGGTAAATACCATAAGTCGTAAAACATAAGCGGGAAACTTTGTTCGCGATATGTACCCGGTGGATGTCCGAGTTTCCATTGTTTGTAACTCGAGTTTCCTTGGTGCTTATGTACATGTCAGCCTCAGGTTCCTGGACCGTTTTTCCTCAGATCTTATCCAGTTAACCCACTCCAAATCCGTAATTCCAGTTCAGTGATGGTTAATCTGTCTTTTACCGGACATTTTTATTATCCGATACCGATGAAAAAATTTTCGGGGTAAAATCTGAGTGGAAATTGAGCGAAAAATCGACATTTCTTCTCGGCATTATGTAATTCCACTCCGATTTTCTGGTGAACGTCGGGGTGAATTTTATTGGAAATTTTTCTTCGTATGGTGTCGATTAATGTGCGCAGCGACCGGAAGTATTGCACGCGTATAATGCACACGGGTGTAAGTGAATCCTCACGTGAGTGAATGCACAGTATGACGGGGTGAAATTACGCTCTCATGAGCGTGTTTCAAGTCACCGGGCATTATAATCAATGAGTGAGCTATAATTGAGAACACGTAACACGCGGACAACTCGTGGAAACAAATAGGGTCGACCCCTCTTTCAATATCACTTATTGTCCACTCAATGTATCGCGGTAATGCAATCAATTTCGATGAATTGTCGTGCCCCGGGGGTCCAAGGAATGGAAACTTTTCAATGACTCCTCCAAGTCCTCCACTTTCCCTCCGGTCTTTTCCCCAATCCTCTTATTCCACTAGGTTCTATCAGTAAAACGACTCGATGTATCGATAACACTCAGAACTCCTCGACTCCCTGAAGACGGTTTCATCGAGATTTAAATGTTGTGATATCGAAAATCGATAGGTCTAGAATTTGAAAGAAAAAAAAATTGAGGCCTTGAATCTCATCATCATCTAGAACATGAGGAATCCTCTCAAGAAAAGATAAATATTTAACAAAAGCCCATATAATACCGATTGGTCATTTCATGGAGATACAAAACAGAATAGGAGCAGTTGAACACGTTCCACAAGCTAATCGGGTCCTGACCCTCAGACATAACAGTCCCTCGTTTCAATCTTGGCTTAACTTGCACAATTCGCCAAATACGGCATTTACTGGCCTCTGGTTTATGAGCCAATGTCGGATTCTACAAGCCAGCATCCTTCGCACGTACCTCGTTATCCACAACCAGCAAATGAAATAGGTAATAATACCATTTCAGAATTCAAATATCTTTATCGACCACGTAATCAGTCGTTAATAATTTAACAAGACATTATATTTATCATTAAACGAAATCCTCTTGTCTCTCCTTTTTTGCCGAACGACCGAAGGGAATCTGGTATTTCCAAGGTGGTCCTGCATTATTCATTGTATTCCACGATATTAAAAGTCCAGTCAATCAATATCAATCGTCCCTTGAAAATTAATTAAATAAGATTAATTAATTAATCCTCGAATTCCTCGAGGCATTGAACTTTCCACGCATAATTAATCGAGTTCACTTGAGGGTGCGGCTACTCATCGACTTCGTACCTCTTGTTGAGGGAGAAAACCAGGGACAGAATTATGCCTTAGTGGATAGGTTCCACCAGGTACAGCAAACTTTATTAACCACTTGGAACTCATCTGATTCGAGGGGTTACCGTCATTATGTCTAGACGCACAGTCCAAGACACTCAGACCCTCTGCATTATGCCAATGCTAATTTTCTCTTGTCCACTAGAAAAATTCAAAGGAAATTATGTCTGCATCCCTAACTTTGATCAGTTCAATCGATGCAGGTTAATTAATTAGGGATAGAACAGTTTGTCGTAGATTTTACGTGATTTTTGTGGTAATTATGTATTTGGCAATATGAAAATTCATTCTGTTGGTTCTGCTGACGTTTTAATATCCAATCGTTTTTTCTGCTTTCTTTATACCTTTTGAGACTGGGGACCTTTCATTGTTCAAGGAACGGAGGAGCCATTCCCCCTTGAAGATTTGGAATGGGAAAATTTCAATTCTTTGGAACCTTGGAGGATCATTGGAGGGTGAAACCTCGGGATTCAGCGGAATTGGGAGATTTATTCGTTAGGACAGGGTGAAGAATTCATCGGCTTCAAGGCAACTCTCAAAGACTCTTCCATCTTGATGAATAGTTTTTTATTCTCGGAGCAACAACTAGCTCAATTTCTCAATTCCTTTTGCATATATCTGGGGAGCTTGGAGGATTTTGGAGACAGCTAGCAAAATTTACGAATCAATAATAATCCTCTGTTCTTTTTCTAGTCTGGGATGTGGTAAATTGGTAGTTGATGAAAGTACGAGGCAGGACTGATTAACGATTAATATTTATACAACCAGGATGAAACTGTTCAGACGTTACTGAGAGCCAGTGAAGTAATAATACTGGTGTAACCTGCCGAGTCTCTTTATAGTCATTAGGGAAATCAAGGGAGTGCTTGTGGCATTGCGCGTCAATTTGCCCCACACCTTATCATATACATCTCCAAGTGCTGTATATATGTACTCGAATGCACTGTACCTGCCAATTCGTTCTGGTAAACAGTCAGCATTTCCCTCGGACACGCTGTTCAAAATTCAGTAATTACCTCGAGTGTTGCAACCGGCACTTTTCCCTCTCCGCAATTCCATAAATTCCATTCACTCCACACGACAAAAATTCATTCTCAAAAGTCCCAAATTGTTAAAAAATTTTCTCCCTCAATTTTCCCCCCAAAAAAACCATTTTTTACCGCAGCATCACCTAAAAAAAGTTGTAGTAATGCCGGATTAGCGTAAAAATTACATTTTTTTGGTAGAAATTGTAAGAGAATGTGAAATCCGGATTATTCCACGTCTATTTTTTATCAAATAACGAAGAAAATCCTCCGAGCCCAGTATAAAAAGTGAGAGAAGGAATGGAAATCGTAAAAAGTCGAAAGTTGTGGGAGGACAGGAAGCGCCAAAGATTACCGAGTGGATGTAGGGTAGACTTGCTATCTACATCTCCGCTTCTCATTAGCGAAACTGGTTTATCATCCTTCCATACAACCCCTATCCACCATCGTAATTTTGGCTTCCCTCCCACTTCTTGCGCCCTCGGCAGATAATTCCACGTGTGCCCCTCGCAACTGTGAAATTCGTCTAGTCCCCACGATTATTACAGATATTCATCGCTTTAAAGGATCGATTATCAAAATTCTTGCCGATAATCTGCAGTCTCATCTGGAAGACCTGTCCGCGCAGACAAAATAAAATTTCTCTCAATAATTATCTATTCTTTCTAAACAGACCGAGAAAATTGTAGTTCTTATTTTATTCAACACCAATTGAACTCAGTGGATATTGATTTCAAAATTAAAGGCCGGATGGAGTATCTCGGAAAGATAATTTACTCCAAAATTGGGATTCCTAATTACTCCGCCAATTATTGAAAAAAAAACCATTAATTGCCAGAGTAATTAGGAATCCCAATTTTGGAGTAAATTATCTTTTCCAGATAATCCAACCGGTCCTTAAGAAAGATTTCCAATTTGATTCTTATCACTTTATCACTTCCCTAATGAATATTTTCAATTTCACCATGCTGAGGTCAGAGTAGAAATGGTTTAATGGGAAAATAATTAATTGAGAAAGTACGAGGTCTCGAAAAATGTGCGATAAAATAAATGCACCTGAATTATCGATACCTCAGATTCGAATAGCCCTGGCTGTCCCCAGAGTAGAATTTCAGTGTCTGCAGACCGAGCTCAACACCAAATATCTTTCCAATACACGGTTCTATATACGATTTGATCCCACCATAACTCCGGATGAAGCTACAAGTCCCCAGTAAAATATTTCCCAGTGGCATTACCATCCATCCGATAATACCGTTTTATTTTCCCGTGTGTTACAGAAAAATTCCCCAGCGAGAATGCAGTGCCAAAAATCCAGCAGGATGTCAAGTACGAGGCGATGAGAGAACTGAATGGAGGCCGAGGAAACTGCAGAGCCCCCTGGGGCTCAGAGCACCGTGCCCCAGACATCACATATTTTTCTTAGTGCAACCGAGAACAAAAACGCCAAATTAAACTCTTCTTGTCAGTTTTTTCATTCAACCGGCAAGAACGAATTTATTTGAAAAGATTCGAGAATGAGACGTGTCAGTCACTCAATTATTCCACAGCTGAATAAATTAATAGAGAATTTGTAGAGAGATCCGAGGGATAATTATTATCAGAGAATCATGGCAGCACCAGTGATCGAGAAGAAGCGATTCTTCTGTAGAGAGTGGGCATTTATGAAACTTTCCCACTGCCTGGAGCAGCGTCCAGCCTCGAAAACGTGTGGTGCCCTGATTGTCGGTGGTCCAGGAAGTGGTAAAACAGCTCTGTGCGCTGAACTCGCCTGGCCATCGACATCAGCGAGTTCAAGACACCAGAGATCCCTGAACAGAAGATTATTGGCAAGACACTTTTGTCAAGCGAGAAGCGAAGCCTCTCTGTCACCAGCTCAATTCGTCAGATCATTAGTTGCCCAAATTTTACAAGCAAGCACTGATGGAATTCACTTGTCGTCACCCACATCACCACCAGCGAGTACAATATCTGCGCCATCCTCATCGAAGGAGGCAGTGGCCGAGGCTTATGCTGAAAAACTCAGGACTGATCCGGACATTCATGCGGCTCTTCAGCATGACGTATTGGACAGGGATCCAGACGATGCCCTGAAAAAAGCCCTCCTCTTTCCTCTACTGGAGGTAGAACCGCCTAAGAACTGTCTCTTTCTACTCGTCGATTCAATAGACGAGGGACAAATACTTAATCCACCGCAAACTGGTACCAGAGATTCACGACGTGAGAATGACAACGTAAGCAGAACAATAGCCGAATTACTCGCTAATCATCATCATCTCTTTCCCCAATGGCTGCTGCTCGTATGTACAGCTAGACGGCAGAGTAAAACGATTTCCAGGATGTTTACGGGATTTCGTAAAATATCACTGGATGATTTGAGAAAGAGTCAAGTTGTACGTGATGTACAGCAGTACATTCTTGCGAGACTCGATGAGGAAGTCGCACTGAGACAGCACATCTCGAGGGACACAGCGGAGATGCTGAATCAGTTGCACATAAAGAGTAACGGTTGCTTTCTTTATCTGGAAAAAGTGCTGGATGGTGTAGCTGAAAATTTCATTGTTCTGAGAGAAGTCAGAGAAATACCTGGCACTTTAAATGGACTTTATCTGTGGCTGTGCCAGAGATTATTCAGTAGAAAACAATTTGCCAAAGTTCAGCCTCTGCTCAATGTCATATTGGCTGCTAAATTGCCCATTACTCAGGAGATACTTTACAAGTGCGTGAAGACAGCCCACTCGACCATTACTATTGAAGATTTCAATCGAAGACTTCACCTGCTGAGGCGAGTTATTTCTGTGTCACGGGCTGGTGCACTTATGCTCTTTCATCATAGCTTTGCAGAATGGCTTTTGGATGTCAAGCATTGTACGCAGAAATATCTTTGCTCGGCAGCTGAGGGACATGCCATGTTGGCTGGCCACTATACGTTAAGAGGCCCTGAACTTACACCCGATGAGATCTGTGTGTTGGGACAACATTTGCAGAGATCACTTACTAATGTCGGGGGCAATCTGTGCAACCTTGATCCTCACACTCTTCAGACACTCTGGATGATTGGGAGTAGAGTACCCATCGAGGACTGCTATCTGGACAGCCCTGAGTGCCTGATGTGGCCCAGACAGGACTTCAAATTGTTAAGGCTGCTTATCGATGCCGGGGCCAAACCATCCGAGAAAGTTGTCGAGGATGAGCCATCTAAGGACCCTGTTTCTTCTAGTCAGGTGAATTTTTCAATAATTTCCAAACGAAATTCTCTAAATCCATTATCTCAAGTGACTCACCACCCTTTCTCTCTCCTTTGATGAATTCATCACTCTTCACCATAAAAATCTACAAAGACTTTCAACTTTCTCACAAAATCTGACTAAACCATCGAAACGTATTTATGACGTGAAACTTTGAATAATGAATTTCATCGGAATAGAAAGTAACGAATCGAAAGCATGCGAAAAATGGCCACAATTGCAATTGATTTTGTTCCGTTCCCCTCCGGTTTCCATAAATTGCCCTCCCCAAGGAAAACCTCGATAACAAGAAATATCTATTCACGATATCTGTTCTCAGGTCTCGCAGGACGTGAGCCCCATAGATGAATCCCCTGGAGAGCCTCTGACTGAATTACTCGGTGAAAGTGGAGACATAAACCAGGCAGACTCCTGTGGACGTACAGTACTTCATACTCTGGCAGCCGACGGTAATGCATCGCTCCTAGAACTTGCTCTGGCTGCTTGTCCTCAGGTAGAAAGTTCATTTGGTGTTTTCAAGAGAAAAAAATGCATTTCGAGTGAATCATTTCCGGGAAATTTTACATAAATTTTTTTTTTCTCTACTCTTCCGTCCACGTACCTCAGGCAAAGCTAGAGGCAACAGACCGTCACGGCCAGACACCTTTGAATCTAGCAGCGAGACACGGATATACTGACGTTGTGAGAGTACTACTTGCTGCAGGAGCCAGTGCAGACCATGCAGATTGCGACGGTTGGACAGCACTGAGAGCAGCAGCCTGGGGCGGACATACCCAGGTACATTCACAGCCAACCATTCCTCCAACAAAAACAGACTCCAATGTAGTTAGTGTGATTATTATTTTTTTTCTTCATTTATTCTCTCATTAACACGTTTTATTTATTATTTCTCTCACTAATTACCCGTTCTTATCCTGTACTCGTAATTAGTTCAGGCCTTTCGGGGGGCAATCATATATCGTTGATAAACCATGTGCCCATGACATTTTTTTTAATTAACGATTTATCGTAATTTTCTATTAAAATCAATTAGTTATATAAAAAATATTTTAATCGACGACGGTGGCCGGAGTTGGTAAAATATTCTCGGTTCGGGTTAGGCTTGGGACATGTAAAAATCAGAATAGGGCATAAGTTGGCGGATTAAATAATGAAATTTAAGAAAAATGCAGAAACAAAATATATATATTTGACTAATGGGAGAGTACAGAATTGACTCATGCTTATTCACTGGTGATTATCGATCATCAAAACCCGTATAAAACGTGACAATTAATTCCATCTGAAGGTCGTTGAAATGTTACTGGAGTACGGGGCAATGGTTGACTGCGCTGATTGGGATCAGAGGACAGCACTTCGTGCTGCTGCATGGGGTGGTCACGAGGACATTGTCAAGGCGTTACTTCAACACGGCGCTGATGTCAATAGAACAGACGATGAGGGTAGAACCGCACTGATAGCCGCAGCTTACATGGGCCACAGTGAAATTGTTGAGCATCTGTTGGACTTTGGTGCCAAGATCGATCATGCTGACAGCGATGGGAGAACTGCCCTCAGCGTCGCCGCACTCTGTGTACCATCCAACCACGGTTATGCAAAGGTCAGTGAAAATCAACCAGCCAAGTCTAAATGAGTACGCCTTCAACTGCTTTAACTACATCTTTGACATCATGCATTTGCGGTAACGCAAACGAGTGATGCGGGTTTAGCAAACGGTTCTGGACTCTCCGCAAATATCGGAGATTTCTTTTATGAGAAAATCCTCTCTAATCCGTAAAAATATGTGAATTTTTCAGAACTTTGCATACTTCAACTTTAATCAGCAAAAGTTTCTCGGCAACTTTCAGCCTAATTCCATAAACAAATAGTGAGAATTGTATAAATTCTCTGAACTCAACCGCCAGTTAGTTATGATTTTATATCTGTCTATATAATTTAAAAAAATAAGGGGAACAATTCAGGATCCGCTAAAATTCAATTGCCTCGATGTCGGCCGACCAGCAGTTATCGGTCAATAATGTTGTGAATAAATGGAGGAATTAAGGAGAAATTGATCTCTTCCAGGTGGTTACGATATTACTGGAGAGAGGGGCTGCGGTAGATCATCAGGACAAGGACGGTATGACACCACTGTTGGTGGCGGCTTTCGAAGGTCACCGGGATGTTTGTGAATTACTCCTGGAGTACGAGGCGGATGTTGATCATTGTGACGCGACAGGAAGAACACCACTGTGGGCAGCAGCTAGTATGGGTCATGGGTCTGTCGTTGCACTGCTATTGTTCTGGGGCTGTTATGTCGACAGTATAGATAATGAAGGAAGAACGGTGTTAAGTGTGGCTGCAGCTCAAGGGGGCACTGACGTTGTGAAACAGCTGCTCGATAGAGGCAAGGTTTTATTCACTGTAATTCACCCATTAATTAAAATGACATCATTACGTTTTTTTACCCCCGAGGAACAATGAAAAGTTTAGTAATGAGGAGAGAGACAATGGATTTTTCATTTTAATGATAGGATCATTTTCAAGAGAGTGGAAATTGTTTTAAAAATGTTCAACTGTTATTGTTTTTAAAACAGGTCTCGATGAACAGCACAGAGATAATTCCGGCTGGACTCCTTTGCATTATGCGGCATTCGAGGGACATTTGGATGTGTGCGAGGCGTTACTGGAGGCTGGTGCCAAAGTTGATGACGTTGATAACGATGGAAAGGGGGCATTAATGCTGGCTGCCCAAGAGGGGCACACAGCTCTCGTTGAGAGACTCTTGGTACAGCACGGAGCGCCCATCGATCAGCATGCACACGACGGCAAAACCGCTTTGAGGTACTTTCAAACGTTGATAAGAGATGAGTTTACAGAATATGAAAGTAAATACTTCTGGTAATTAAGAAAGATCTAAAGTCCTCATTGCTAGAATGAGTTGTCATAATAAAACAATGAATCTGTTGTATTGTAAACTAAGTTGTAGTTATTGGTAATCATGATCGCATAATTATCCCACGAAGGAGTTTTCTGTGGCCGTTGAGGTGGTTAAGAAAATACATAGTGATAATAAATAGTAATCTCATAAGAATATTCCCGTCATCTACGAATTGTCCTAAATCCACTGTCTCATTTAGACTTGCTGCACTTGAAGGCCACTACGAGACAGTTCGAGTGCTATTGGCTCACAGTGCAGACATTAATGCCAAGGATGCAGACGGTAGAAGTACACTTTACATTCTGGCACTGGAAAATCGCCTGGCAATGGCAAAATTTCTGCTGGAGCATGCGCACGCGGACGTTGAGAGTCGTGACTCGGAGGGTAGAACACCACTGCACGTGTCAGCCTGGCAGGGTCACGACGAAATGGTAGCACTGCTGCTGACAGGCGGTACAGCTAGTGTCAATGCCTGTGACAATGAGAACAGAACGCCTCTGCACTCAGCTGCATGGCAGGGACACGCTGCAATCGTAAGAATTCTTCTGGAGCACGGAGCTACACCAGATCATACGTGCAATCAGGGAGCGACAGCCCTGGGTATAGCTGCACAGGAGGGTCACGAGCACTGTGTCAGAGCCCTCCTGAATCATGGAGCAGATCCCAGTCATTCAGATCACTGCGGCAGAAATGCCATTAAAGTTGCTGCTAAGAGTGGTCATGATACCGTTGTCAGACTACTCGAGGAGCACTCAGCTAATCAAAGAAGCATCAGACCTGGTATTAACGGAGGTGGCAGCAGTTCTGCAACTTCTGTAACTTCAAATTCAACAGCTGAAACAAAACCCTCATCAGCTATTCTCAATCCACTCTCAACACAGTACAGTCCCGCTGAGTCACCAGACTCAACCAAGAGACGTAGCTGTGTGTCTCTGGGAAATAACTCGAGCAATAGCAAATCCAGTAGTAATTTGACGGGCTCCACTAAGAGTGATCAGGGCAAATTCAGTCAAAATCCTATGGTGAATCAGGTGATCAAAGCACCTCTGTCCTTTACCCAACAGTTGCAGCAGTGCTCGAGAGGTGTAAAAAGCCGACCGCTCAGCAAACTCCTGTCACCATTGAAAAGCGAACCACAATCTCCCATTTATGCTTCACCGCCACATTCACCACTCAGCGACAGTCTCATTCCGTATTCACCTACGAATACTAGTCCACCAAGTGCACAGACTGCTGCCAGTGTTATTCAGAGCCAATTGGGGGTCTCATTGCTTACTGGCAATCAGAGTATTCAGTATAAACCACAGAGTGGGGGTTTTCACAATACTGGGGCTATTTATGAACCGATTGATATTAAAACTGAGTTCATTGATAAGAATGATGGGTCCAAGCCGTTTGAACTTACTAATGAGATGTTGGGGCTCAAAATCAAGGATAAGAAGAATGGGCATGATGATAAGAGGAACTCAGCTGATACACATTTTACGAGGGATACGCATATGAGAATTATTTTGGGAAATTCCGGGGCTGGGGTAGGACGCAACGTTAAACATACGTCTGATCATGTTACATCGAGGTGAGTAAAAAATCGAGGTACAGAAAAAATTGAAGAAATCCATTCGTTTAAATACTCATATAAATTGCATGTTCCAGTGGCCATTCGAAACCCAAACGAAATGGTTTGGTGACAAATCCGGCAATGAGGCTTGTCGCTGGAGTTCGAAATGGATTTGAAAATGCAACAAATCGAAACAAACCAATAACAACACGAGTCAATGGATTCCAGTGGAAAGCTGAGACGCGCAAGGAAACACCTCTCTAAACAAACATGTCGATGGAACGAAAAAAATCCATTACAATAATTCGATACCACAGAGTTAGTGGCAGAAGGATGAAAGTCAATAAATGATTAATTAGTTGTTTTCATTTGAGCGAAATCAAATTGCCTCGATAGCACAGTGGACGCGAAACCGACAAATGTATGTATTTGACAAAACCGTACTGATGATTACGAAGAAAAGAAATATTATAAACTCAATACCAAATATTAAACGGCATAGGAAATGTATGTAGAGTTATAGTGACGTAAATTAATCGAAATAACTTTGTATAAATGTAACGTTAATAAAAAATTCTTAATCGATCTCACTAATACCTATTATATTATAAAGATAATGTTTTGATTGAGGACAATTTTTTAGCATCATGGATGACAAAAACTAAAAGAGGAGAAATAATTGAGATTGAGCCCTGGAAGACTGGTCGAATTAATGAAGAGCGTGTGGTGATCACACTAACGATTTAAATTAAACGTATTGACAACTGTAAAGATATGTACAAAGTTTGAAAGAGTAGTGACGAGGCGACTGAGATGTGTTGACTTCTAGAGAGACATGATTAAACCGAACGAATGCTGCAGAATACGTAAAATAATGGCCTCTAACTCGTGAATGAGCCTGTGTAAATATATGATTTATGTACTGGACATGATCATATTTATTATTAGACTGTAGTAGGTGATATAGTGATAATGAATGATGAGAATGAAATAAATTAAACTATTGATTCTACATGTAATGGATTTGCTTTATCAACTTGTGTTTCAATAAAATATGTTCCCATCGGAGGCCCATGCAGACTATTTCATAAATATTCAATAGAATCGCTTTATTAATTGGTAAGTCATTATTTCAAAGCAGCGGATAAGTGAATACTCTCCACCGATTTTAGTAAATTATTCAAAATAAATGGAATGTTTTTTTCATTTTTTTTTTGACATTACTCCCCACAACGACCGCTGTCCTCCCAATAATTAATTTCACTGCGACATGTGTTCTCGGAGCACCTGCCCATACACTCGTCAAGTCCTTTTCCATCGGTTTTAATAATCACTAAAAAAATATTAACGAATATGGAATTATTCTCCGAAACATCAATCGTTTTTTGATCCGAACATTTTCATGATATTAAAACTCCCGCTTTGCCCAACAACAATGACAATAATATAATCATTGTATTTATTATATTAGCGAAGTACTAAAATATTACTGGATTAATTCCCATAATCATTTGCCGCTGCAAATGAAAATGAGATTCATAACGGTCTGAGAGAAAAAAACGTGGCAATAGTGTATCTTCCATCTCTTTTGAGCGCTTTCCTCGTTCTATAATTTATTTTGACCATTTTTCACTCAACCATCCGTGGGTTTCATGGTGAGAATATACTCGTCGGTCTGCTAGACATAGTTGGGCTCTAGAGCTGTCCAGACCTGTCTCATTCGACCGCACAGGCAGTCCCGTGAAGGAGCAACAACATCGCTGAACGCCAATTCATTCATTCAGTCGAGTTGTACCGAGTAAGTGCCAACAGATCAATAATAAAGAAGTGAAGAGAAAAACAATCGATGAAATCATTGTTAAAAATTGTTCGAATAAATTCCACTGGCGGATACTCAATGATTTTTTATTTCAGGCTCACGGGAGCATGTTTCAGCTGGTGATGCTTAGAGGGATGTGCTTTTTCTTGGGATTCCTCTTGCTGAATACCTCCTCCGTTGATGGTCATCCCTCTGGTGAGAGATACTGTGCTAGGAGATTGGTGGAAATTTTGGAGGTCGTTTGTGCTGGACGAGGATTCAATGGTCCCATGGATGAGCCTGATCCAGATAATGTACCCAGCAATCGTCAGTCTAGTAAGGGAATTATTGAGGAGTGCTGCACAGCCCCCTGTACCTGGAACGATTTGGAAACCTACTGCCGACCTAAGAGGAAAATGGATAGACTGGTCCACAAATGTGAGTAATTTTTGTTTATTAGAAATGAGGAAAATTGATTGAATTTTACGAGGAAGTATGAATATTCGTACATTTACTATTCTTACTGGGTTTTTTCGTGACCTTCAATTTCACTCGCGCATTATAGGACTTTCACGGGAAGCGCCAAAGTGCGTGGAAAGGAATTCTCGAGAAAGTTTCCATTCATTTCCTTCATTTATCGGTATTCAATATATCAATATATTATTTAGAAACGAAAGAAAGACATTCACATGCGAAATTGTGTAGAATAAAATGGGGTGAATTCGTTCTGGAATATTCTTATTACCAAGAGGAGAATAATACAGGGTATAATTGCGTAAAGTTACGTAAGAAAATAATTAAATAATTCAGTAATTAAAAATTACATAATGTTGGCGAGGAGTGAGTTATATAATTTTTACACTGTTCGCAGTAATTTGAAGGAATAAATGAAGGCAAATCGTGAATACTGTACGAGAGACTGACACCGAATTTAATTATGCAAAAGTTCGGCTAATGTGTAATTGTTTTTCGACAAATTGATCTCGCTATTTTGAAAATACATTTCGAAAAACAACGGTTAAAGTTTCGTAACTCCAATAGACGCGTCAGAGTATTCAGATTTATCGCACCGGTTATTTTGAGAAATTAAAAAGCTGCGGTAGATAAGAGGAATTTCAGAATACCCGCAGATCTACATCTACCTCCAGGCCGTGAAATTCCTCTTGCGTAGAATTTTTTCCTCAAATTTGTGCTTGTTTTGATGGATTTTATACGGTGCCTTCAGTTGGTCCCGTTTTAAAATTTTTCGAATCCATTACACACCTTATTTACTTAGTGCTCTTTAACCCAGAATTCTCGAATTAATTTCAAGTTGTACTAACATATGTTTTCAATAGAAAGACCAGAAATTTCCTTCCAATTTTTAAAACGGACTATTGTCTGGATGTTTTTAAAACCGGTCCTAAAGAATTTATCGTATTTAACTTGTCGACTCTCTTTGGCAAAATAGAATTTATTTTTTCTCCATCTCAGCTGTTTTTGTTTGTATATATTTTACCTAAAGTCCCTCCCTCCTACTGTTTCTATACCCCTAAAGATCCAGGTAGTCAAGGTTCGAATTCCGAATGTTTTCATTCTATTTTTTCTCTCATTCTTTCGCCTTGGAATGAAGGTAAAAATATTAAAAATCTACATAAACTCCAGGGATAAATACCCCAGGCGGTCCAGACCCCCCCTCCGGGACCCTCACCCCCACCGACATTCATGGGGCATCGATTTACCTAAACAGCTGTTTCTAGACAGTTGGACTATTTTTAAAACCATCAAATTTAGAAACAAAACATCAATCACGCTTTCTTAATTTTCTAAAAATAACTCGACTACATCCATTTTTAAATTTTTCTCCTTCGTTTTTTATTTCAGGAGTGGAAATTGAAACGACAGGTGATCTCGGAATTGGCTGTGTTAGATGATATCTTTGGCTAGTGTATTTTAACGTTATTGTAACAAGTACAATGCTTTTTATATATAAAAATTATCTTTACATACACTGAGTGAAATTCACGTACATATTACACTGTGCCAATAATAGTATTATTACGATTAATTAGAAGGAATTTTGATGATTAATAAAAAAGAAATTGTTCCCCCTGAAAATTTATTTCACTTATTTCAGTCATTTTTCTCATTTATTCTTCAATTTACATTCCCTTTAAATTCATTTCTACCGCTAAATAATTTATTCTTCATTTACCAACGGTTGAGTATTATTGTCATTCTATCTAATGGTACAGCAAATTGCCTTATCGATTGGTCAGGTCGAGAGCAGATGGTATCGTCACAAGGTAAAGCTGATTGGAAAAGGAAAGACCTAGGTGTGACCTGAAAAAATTTAGCACCAACCCGACGACAGAGATGGCGCAATAATCTTTACTTTGGGGAAAATAAGTCAGGGCCAAGAAGTTGGAATTCCTGACATGTACTAAACGTGTAGGTATATAACAGATCTGTGTTCCGCGGGTATGTACCCGATTTTTTTGCAAATTTCCAGGAGATGTATCGAAGGAGTGTAAGAATCGAATGGAAAAGGAAAGAAATGAAGCTGAACGTTTCTGTTCGAGTTTTGCTGTGAATTCGGGCGAGTTGGGGGCGTGGCAGGCCCTAGAATTAGGGCCGAAAACATGGACGAGTACAAATAGATTTGTGAGCCCCATCTACACGTCCTATTTTCTTCAAGTTCCCAAGAAATATGCCCGAGGAATGTAAGAATTGAATGGAAGAGAAAAAAATTAGAATTTTTTTTTTCCGGTCGGGATCGGACGATTGCAATGCTTCCATTCGGAAGCAAAAAGGGGTGCCAAACTTTTCTCATCGAGATTTTCCGTTAATTCAGGCGAGTTGGGGGTCGAACCGCAAGCAGAGTCGCCTAAATCGATTTAAATCGATTTGCGACTTCTTTTTTTTAATTTACCCACGTAATTCGCAATTACACCAATTAATTTTGTACCGGTTTTAAGTTTAAAATATCATCACAACTGTCGACTCATTGTCGGCAGATTTTCTATCTATAATATTTTTATTTTTTTTTGATTTGCGACTTCTTTTTTCTAATTTACCCACGTAATTCGCAATTACACCAATTAATTTTGTACCGGTTTTAAGTTTAAAATATCATCACAACTGTTGACTCATTGTCGGCAGATTTTCTATCTATAATATTTTTATTGTACAATGACATCAGTATCGAGAATGATTTCGAAATACTTCAGGAGTCATTAACATAAAATGTGAGCTGACCTTGCAGACATTCGTTGCTCGACATTCCAAAAAATTGCACTCACTCTAACGTATAAGATACAATCGAAAGCAATTCCGAATTTCCATTGACAAGATGTCTTACGATTTCCATAGTAAAACATTGAATTGCAACACGTAGAATTAATCGGAGATAATGGAGATCGGTAGCCCAATTGGACGCAGAGCATCAGAATCTGAAGATGGTGAATTTATATCCCATCTGGGCATCGGCAATTTTTTTCCAAATTTCGTTCCATTGCGAAATCATTCTTTCTTCCATGGCCCTTAACATTCGTCGATGAAGTCCATAAAGTTCGAGTAAATTCTTTATACTTTTCAATGAATTTTTCCCCAGCGTGCAGCACAGTTATCACATGTTGACCAATGAAAATTGTCGGTGAGTCACCCTTACACGCGTGGAGTTATTGCAATGGGGGCTCGTAGTAGAAGAAAAATAATGTGCAGTACTGGTATGACACGTTCAACAGCCTGTAGTAGAGGGGAAATCGGACCCCAGGAGAACGCCGTTGAATACACGCATATTAGTGAGCGATGACTTAAACCGTCGCCGAGACGCAGAAGTGTTTTACGTTTCAGTTGAGTCCCGATACTCGCTTGAGTAACACCTGAAAAACTTGTGATTCCCCTCATTCACAATTAATTAAACAGTGGATGAGTCGAATCATCGAGTTGAAACAATTATTCATCAAATTAAACAGTGGTATCTCGAGACGTGAACCTGTTGATACTTTGTGCACCGGCTGCTGGAGAAAGTTGATCTCTTGACGTACAAATAAACGTGAGATATCTTGAATTGTTTCTCAATGATTATTACCATTAAACACCCGAGTTATAATTTTTTTTTAATTACACTGAGTGAAATTGCGCTGGTGCCACTCAATCACTGTTTGTCTTTTCGCTGTGGTAATGCAGTATTCAAATTTTTTATGTACTCCTCAATGCAATTATTGAGATGGCATGAATGACTAACTGTTCAGCAGGCTGTACATTATATTTTTGTACGTTAGCATTCCATTAGATTGAGTCATTACTGAGATTTCTTTAGAAGCTGCAGCGTATTTTTTCCGAGATGAGAAAAAATTCAGAATTTATGTTCCATGTGTCGCGGAAAAATTTTGATACGTAATACATACCTTGAGTCATTTTCCTGATATTTTTTTCACTGAGTGGACTTTTCATTTACTTTAACTTTTTTCCCGCGCGAATCCACCGCGGGAGCGTCTCGTTGAATCCCGAAATGTTCCGATGCCCCACCCGAAAGTAGGCCGATAAAATAGACTAAGAAAAAATATTCCACACACCCAAATAAAATTTAAAAAAACGATTTGAATAAGGCCCCGTCAGACCCAATTGGTATTTACTCTCCTGGCACGGTAAAATTTTATTAAAAATTCTAACGAATTGGTTAGAAGTCATTTTTTGAATTCGGTATGAACATTCTAAATAATTTTTTACTTATTCTGGAGAAATGCTTAACAGAACAAATCGATAAAATTAGATTTTTCTATATAAATTGAGCATACATAATTTTTGTTAGATTCACATCCGAAAAATCGGGGCAAACCGAGAGAATTTTCACCTTTAACAGGTATTTCCGTTCGTTTCATTACTATTTTCCCTTTTTTATTGGACTCCGCGTTCAATCATGATAAATGATTGAGGAAAAATCATGTGCATTTTTCCAGTGAGTGTTTACCATGGCGTAATCAATAGACCGGCGTAGGCCTGACTAATTCGTTGGTTTATGAAGGGAGAAAAAAGAACGACCAGCTCATGAATGTATTATTTGATTTTTCATTGTGCACACGACATGCACACTATCCTGTTGTTTTTTTCCACAATATTTCGTCCTGCGGTGGATCGATGGAAGTTCTTCCAGGGGTTTCTAAATATAGATAGACGTGAACATGCAATTGTGGAACCGGAGGATAATTTAACGAGTGAGAAAACTGGAGAAACGTGAAGGAAAACAAAATCATTATTTGTTTTTTCCGTGTTTTCATTGGGAATATTGATTATCCTCGGAATTTCTTTCCTCGCTGGTGTTGGCACAAGATTTTCAAAGAACGGTTTTGCAATTTTCTTGCAAATTCTGTAATTATTTCTGTTGTATTAATTATGGTAATTAATCAAAACAGAATTGAATAAATATAGAGTGAATAAAAATTTTTCTAGAGAGGAGTAGCTCGACCTGTTAGGTTGATAGAGATGAATATTTCGGGTGCCTGCGATTGCTAATGAATCTTTGAGGATTTTTATTCAATTGTTAGCTCTCGGCACAGGTGATATCATGGAGAGTGCATTGATTTTATTTGGAAAATTATTTCATCTCACTGGGACGAGTTTCATCGTAATGCCGAGAGTAAAAACCTGATGACCTCGACTCAGTAACTTTCGTATTCGAAAAGGCACGAGAGGTGGAAGAGGTGGTGTCCCTTGTTTGCACGTTCTCCCCTCCATTTTCCATCTCTTTTTTATCAACTCATGTGTATTGTGAGGCTTTTTCTTGTTGGCCTATCGTGAGATATTCGTTTTTACAACATTCGAGACTTCGATAGCGTCCGGGGGCTCGACACTATGGAATTCAGCGTGTAGGAAGATAGGGTCCATGGGAAAGTTTAATTATTACGGTAGGGAATTCATTGTTATTAAGCCGGAATTTTTAAGACCAAAGGTTGAGAATTTACAGTGGAGAACAATGATTAATGAGAGGGAAAAATTTCTCCGGCGAATTTCTAATATTCGTATGATTTATCATCATCATCGTAGTTGCAAACTTTAGAAGCGTTATTTTATATTTATTACTGATTTTTTTACAACATTTAATCGTTGAATAATTAAATGAAGAGAGATCTTGAAGAATTCCGACACGCCTAAAAATATACAGTATAAATATTTTCATAAAAAATATGGCATTGTTATTCCCTTTTTTCGTTTTTGAAAGGTCAATTTTTGACGAGACCACAAAAAAGAGACAGCTGTCGGGTTTTCCCATTTGAAAAATTGAAGTAATGATAAACATAATGCATGGTCTACTGATTTCGTAATATGTAGGCAGGGGGAACACGCCTGTTGTTACGAAAAAAAAAAATGTTGAGTGAGAATGAAACTAAAAAGCAGGTGGCACTGTGCCCCAAATATTAACTGGTTATGTACATCACTACTGGCGATTGCTATCGAATACGGTGTCCGGTACAATGTGATTGTGTGGGAAGAGTAATTACGATTCGGTGCACATCGGAGGCTATGATGCTACCAATTGCTACATTGTTATACTTCAAGGACTCTGCAATGAGCACTAGATTTCATTTCTGCATCGTTGTGAATCTCTAATACGTGATCCAATTACATTCGTATTATTTTTCCAAATGAAACCTTTGGATTTCCTCAAATTTCAAGTTTTCAATTTTTTCTGTTAGACTAACAAAAAATGTGAGGCCCGCTGCATTTATTTTTTTTATGTTAAAACTTTGGATGTTTCCTTTTACATTTCGCTCTTTCCGATTCATTTTTACCATAACTGTTTTCATTCAGAGAAATAAATTGGGTCAAACCTCACGTGCTTCGTATTACATAATTGTGCGTGATACAAATTCGATGTTTAAACCGAAACACTGTCATCGTTATTGCACGTGAAAATCCGCGGAAGCGTGACTTGATTACACGATGGTCTTTCCGTGATTAGGGGAGTTTCAATGTTTGGTCAAGGACACTTCAACTGAGATGAATAATTATAGAGTAATTATTGATTACAGTTTCAAGTTCGAAGTGATGTCCATAATCTCGCGCAGACCATTTTTTGCAAACAATCATTTTCCAACAAAAATGGAAATACGTGCCAATTGGTGATGATTTAGACAATTGATTTAACCTTTTAATCATGTACCTCACAGAAGTGGAATTTTTCGTAAGAACATGTTAACGGATAAATTTTGTATATCGAAAAATCAATCACTAAATGGAGATTGAAGGAGAGCTGATGTTTAATTTAAACTATTAATATTGAAAAGGATTTCATTGTAGAGAAGGGATTCCAAAAAAATGCAAAGAAAATTGTTTTAAAAGATTCTGAAATTTTCATTTGGCACTTGACCGATTTCACCTGAAATATTCTTTAATTTAATTTTCACTTTTCTCGATTGTTCAACGAGTAGATAATGCGATTCAAATGGAAAGTCCATTTCCCACCGATTTATTCTTCATTCGGTGGATTTAAATAGAGCATTAGAGTAATTCTCGTAAATCGATCTCAGAACACTTCTGGTTGTGACTAAGTGAAAGGAGATTCAGACGAAAAGTTACCGCTGTAATGATAAAAAATTATCGAAGAATCTCTCCCGCAGGTAATCCTGCCGACTACCTAAAGAAAAATAAAAAAAACCAAGCATCTGCATTTGAATGATAAATTCATGATTCTGCAAGTCACTCGTAAAATGTTCACTCAAGGAAATATAATTTTCCTCCTTGAGCTCTTCAGAATGCACCACAAACGATCCAGAAATTCATCCTTGCTCCCAATATCTGTTACGATTCACCAGGACTATTACATGAAATTGCCAAGGACCAAACCGGTTCTTAGCTCTTATCTCTTAAACATAAAAAAAAACTTGAGTGCCTGATATGAATGAAAACTCGCCACAAAAAGCTACATCTTTAGTTTCCTTGACTGACAATTTTCGTTGACGTAATCTTGACGTAATTTTCGTTTCATCTACACCCACGCTAAAAAAAAAATTATTTGTGCCACGTAAATAGACTTAAACGTTTAATTGAATTTGATTTTCGCGAGCACTTGCTTTGTATTCAGTAAATTTAACCGGGAGAAATAATTTTTTTACTCAATACGCCTCATTGCGATCTCATGGTCATTGATCTTATCCTTCATTTGGTTATTTGAATGCTCAAATTATTCATCTGTGTCAAATAAACATTGTTATGAACCGTGGAATGCCATAACTAGGTCATCATTACTCATAGCGTCATTTCTGGGTGTAATTATATTCCAGTGTATTCATGACCGTCAAAGAGGAATCCGACGAGGAAGACGTATTCGCTGAGAGATGGAGATTCCAAGTCAAATTATTATGGAGTCGACTCAATTTGTAGAACCATTTTGTAGCTTAATTAGTCAAGACTTCAAGGAATTGGGGAGTAGACTCTATTTTCCGGTTGCTAGAGTGAGCTTCATGTCATTAAACGATGGTGGAATTAATTTGAAGAATTAATGATGACTTAATAAAGTTTGTTCAAAGGTCATGGCTTTGACGAGAAGAAAAGGGTGTTCCATTGAAGAAGTCCAAGGTTACAAATGAGAATGAATCGTCAGTCTCGCCTCAGGGCGTGTCGAAGAATTCTGTTTGTATTGAGTTTTTTTCATTGTACTTGATTGATCGTTTTTGACTCATTTTTTCAACTGTCAACAGGAGTTAGTAATTGAATCAGTAAGAGAATGAGCATAAAATTGGGTGTTGGTTTTGTCCTCAAAAATATAATCAAGTAATTACGATGAAAAACATATTTTTATGGTCGAGAAATTTTTTTTTTATTCCGGAAGGAAAAATTTTCTCAGTGATGTAATCGTGAGGTACAATCATCGGGGATTTGCAAATGACTTTTCAAGTGACAGTCATTGGGTATTAATTGCGTGGAAAAGTTGTTAATTTCCTTTTGAAAAATCGAAAAATTTCTGTTGGACAATTCGGTCATTCGGGAAATTTCGGGCTGAGTATTTTATTTTCGAAGTTAGGAATTTGAGACAGAAAAGCGGTAGTGGGAATTGAATTCTTGAAAATTATAAAAACTAATTCAAGTCATTCTACTTTAGTGCCACAAATGACGCCGTCGATTGGAATCAGATAGATGATGATGAATTGACCGTAAATTTCCTGTTATTCAAATCAGATTTTTTGTTTACTTTTCTTCATGATTTCCCAGTGATTACCCATCCAGATATTACTCACTTATACTGCTGCCTAGGATTAAAGAAAGGCAGTTACCATCGATAATAAAATCATGCAATAACCTCATTATATTCTCATGAACATTACATTAGCCATTCATAGATTTTTCAATCGTTCTATAGCAACTGATGTTTGATTGATTTTTGATAGCAACGTGAAGAAATTTTTGAATAACCTTTCAATTTATGAAGTCTATGTTGCCTTGACGCACGCAAGCGACAAATTCAAAAATTAACACAAAAAAAAATTACGAAACTTCAGCGAACTATTGCTCTCTAGTTCCAATCTTTCCAAAACGGAATAATTATGAATTCATAACGGAATAAAAAATTCAATTTGCCATTCAACAATTTCCATGGAGTTGTCATTAGCCTTTCAAAAAAATCGTAACGTAAAAAATAATTCAATACCGCATTTTCTAAACGGGAATATTGATGTGATTTAGCACCTAGTATAGTTCGAGGATTAAAAAAAAAACGAAGCTGTCTTCCAAGCGTAGAAACACCTAATCCACCACGAAAATTAGAAACAGGAAATGAGAAATTTGGATCACTTTAAACTGATGCTGTTAAAACGCATGATGTAAGGAATCCCTCTAAAGATATGAACACCAATTCGTCGTGGATTACAAGATGTGATTTGCGTCATGATGTCTTGCTCCGCATTTAGACGATGTGCTGTCACTTCAATGATCCAACAAATTGCGAGAAACTACTTGTATGTTGAATAAAATAGGGCATCGGCGCAGTTCCAAAGTTTATCTTTTATCGAAATTACAATACAACAACCAATTGAAAACTTAATAACCCGGCGACTACTTAAACACTCAGTAATGACGTACCCTGAGAATTTCACTTTAATGAGTCATTTACGCATTACTGCAATATATAATATCGTTCGGGGGTCATTAATCACGAATCGTTGACACTGATAACTCGGGATTGGTGGGGGAATGTGAGACAAATCTATTAAATTATGTGGAAACCATAATCTTGTAGATACTAGTTTGGTCAGTTCGGAATTAGTTCCACTGACTGAAAACGAAAGACCACAAAAGGAAAACAAACAAAAAACGGTGACAATTATTAATTAAACTAGCAATAGTGCAATTTCCAGTGTTTTTTTGTGTTCGTGGTTGAATCATAATATTTAAGCAAGTTCTACCCCTCAACCTAAACTATAGGTTCTTCAAATTTTTCACAGCGTTTTCACAATTTGTTTAATCACACCCAAAATGCTATAATCGTGCAATAATTGTCTTGTTTTTCAATTTTTTTTAATTCATAAAATTTTGTCATCCTTAATCTTCAATTGTATGTGTTCCAGGCAAAGGGATATTACACGATGGGGTACGGCACGGAAATGAGCGGCTGCGGAAGGTTTATGAAGTACTCCCTATTCTTCGCAAACTTCGTAATCTTCGTAAGTTCCTTGAAATTAAATCAGCACCACTCGACCCGTTCATCTAATCCTGGAGCACGTGACGGTTCTCAAGGCTGTAATAATTTTGATCCAACTTTCATGTGTTTAGTATCACTGCCAAGGTGTCAGTAAATACGTCGGAATATTTATTTATAGTGCATCAGGATTATTTGAAGAGTTATGATGAGGCAGTTGCTAAATGTTTAAATATAAATAACGCCTAATTACTCACGAACGGGACAATCGCGTGGTGGGAATCGGAGGAAGGATTACTTGAAGAGATGTGGAGATTCTTTCGCTTGTAAAGTGATAAAATCATGAATTGATAATTTGGGAAGAATCATATTTCAGAAAATTTTATGCAATCCCTTCTTTTGATATTATAGTTGAAAAATGGCATCTCTATAAAGCGAAAGCGAACCTGTCTGGGCAATCGTTTAATTGTCAGGTGGATGAAAAAATTTCCACTTATAGTTAAACGTTCTTGTCTAACCATTATGTGATTTTTTCTCCTAGATTGGAGGATGTGTGATCGCTGGTCTAGCCGTATGGGCTATGATTGACAAGATACCCTATCTCAGCGATATAGTTGGAAATAATTTATTAACCGGTGCTGTCTACGTACTTCTTGCCGGTGGAATCGTTGTAGCAATCGTTGCCTTCTTCGGTTGCATCGGTGCATCGAGAGAAGTAAAATGCATGCTTCTCACGGTAAGTTCTCATTTACCAATGATGAAAGAAAAAAAAAACAATCGGCATCATTTAAAATAATAGCAAAAACACCTGTCACACACTATCGGTAAATCCGTCTTTTTGTTTTTATACAAAACACATGTATCAATACACTCGAGTAAAATTGTTTTTACATGGGAATTTATGAGATGTGCTTGTCGTGTTGTTTACAGAGAGGGAAGGAGGTGGAGAGAAAAAGCTTGAGGAAATTTTCTCGGGTGCATTGCGCACCCTCGGCGGGTTCTTTTTGCAAAAGAAAATAGTATTGATGAGATTTATTGTGTGACAATGTCATGAGAAATACGTGAAAACCGTATGATAAATATATTGTGATAGATCTATTGGATTGTTTCATTAGTAGTTTTCCTGTTTGTGCTAGAATTTTTTATATGGCAATATAACTGTAAATTTGTGTTATTTCATCCTCTAGGCTAACTCGATATTTAACTCCTGGTTGGGCCGGACTTTTTACCCGAATTAATGTCTCCTAGCTCCAGTTTTTCTGTGGATTATAGTAGTTGCGGGGTTGATGATTTCTTTGAAGATCTTGCAACGAATTTATTTTACTTTTATTTTCAGTACTTTATAATAGTACTCATACTATTTGTGACAATACTCATTGGAGGAGTTCTCGCCTACGTCTTCCGAGGGAAATTACACGGAAAAGTTGAAATGGAGATGAAAAATTCAATGGCACTTTATGATAATAAGCAGTACATGCGTGAGGCTTGGGATGCTACTCAGATTTCGGTGAGTGATTTATCGGAACTACATGATCATTTAAATATGAATGTGATATTTATGTTAGGAGTTTCAAAAACTTATAAATGAGTTTTTCACTCCATCAAAATTAATAGTAATTGAGATTTTTAAAAATCGTCATTATTATTAAATATTGTTTATCTTTCTGTATTTGTAATTTTTTTTTATATTAATGGGAGCTTTATATCGAATAGCTTATACTTTCTACTGAGAGTTTCTGGTAGAAAGTTTTTCATATTTGAACCGTTGGAATATTTTCCACGAAGTCGAAAGAGCATTTGAATGGATAATGCATTCAATATTTTATCTTCTAGCTTCGTTGCTGTGGAACTAAGAGCTTCAGAGACTGGGGAATTATAGGTCTGAGACTGCCACGTTCTTGCTGTCGAGAAGTCAGACCGGGAGAGGTGCGTAATAAATTGATAAGTCCCTTAATCCAAAGCTTTTAGCCCTAATTAAAATTCAATTTTCAATCCTCCAACGATTTAAACTCTTACGAAATGTTGATAACGTCACGTTCTACTATCGTGGAGACGCAGTCGATTTGCTAGCTTTCATAATTATCCAGGAAAGATAAAACGAGTTCGATGGATTGAAAATAAATATTTATAACTGTTTCAGTATTTCCATTGCAATGCAACTCCAGAAACTCCGAATCAATCGAACACGTACACGAATGGATGCCTAACTACTGCTGAAAATAATTTGGAGATGCATACGAAGATTATTGGAGTTGCAGGAATCGCTGTTGCCATTCTGATGGTAAGAATCGAATAATCTATATTTTTTTCAGAATTTTCCAAAAATGGAAAAGCTTTTAATTTTGTAATTGTAGGGAAAGCTCTCTTTAAATTAGATTTTTACCGATCATATCACCTGTCTATCTCTTATCACTTTTTCTATAAGAAATTCCCATTGATATTTCTGTAGAAATTGATTTTGGTAGAATTTCAAAGGCGAAAGCTTTCTTCAGTTTTTTTCTCGAAATTCACAATTCCGAGAACAACTCACGTGTGATTATTGGAAATGTAGATTTGTATTGAAATTAATATCCTTTTTTCAGCTATTCGGCTTGATCTTCTCCTGCGCTCTTTTCCGGAAAATAGAATGACTGAGAGAGTTTCGCGTTCTTTGAAGGGCATTCGAGAACATTTTTAGGGCGTTAAGAAATAAGAATCTCAGATGAGAAAATGAAATCTGAAATCGTTTTGCACTATTTATAACTCCATTTCAATTCATTCATAACTCGTAATTGAAAAATCATAATGATCGCATCAATCAATAGATATCCGATTAGAAATCTGCGCAGTGCGGGCCATAAAATTGTTTCATACGTTTGACATTATCATAAGTTGTTTAACTATTCGAGGTCTACAAAGATGATATTATTTTTTTGTATGTTATAACCATTAGATTTCTTTCATTGTAGCTAAGCTGTAGTCAATTTTTTAACTATTCGGTGCATAAAATTAAGATTAAGAATTGATCAGATTGGCCAGATCGATCCGAAAAAATATACGGATTTTTAATTTAATCATTGTTCAATGATTCAGAAATTCTAACCACTGCCTCTGAATTCCTCGTAGAGAAATAGTCGTAGGGCAATGAGAGTCCGTGAACCATTGAATGAGTTCATTTTTTCGTGTCGATCTGGTCAACACTTTGCTAAAAACATGAAAAATGGTGGAATGCCAAAAAAACACATCTCTCTCAGTCTCTTCTCTTGGAACAACTGAAATGAAAGCCTTTGTCGGAAGAAAAGTCGCCCTTTTTTTTTATAAAAACGTTTGGCGGTGTTCTGGAAGACGACCTACGGGTGATTGGGCAGTGTCTGCAATTTCCCTCGAGGGAGTTATCCCCAGTCACCAAGTGGTAACCGTGTGTGTGCTAGTGGTGCGCCTGTCTGGGGCTGTGGTCCAAAGTCGATATTGCAGTCCGGGAAATGCTTGAGAAATAAGAGAAATAAAAAATTGTGCACACTCCAACTATCCAATTATTTGCCATCCTTTCCGATATCGAAATAACTTTCATTTTTAGAATTTGTAACTCTAGCACTCGTCAAATTTATTCTTCCACGTGAAGAGTAAAAATATTCAGCGAAGTCATATTTACAATATTCTACGTTATTTCATGCAACAATAACTCCGCTAATGATTGTTTATATTAAAATGTATATTTGGGAGAGAAAAATTTTCTGGTTGGATTAATCTAGCATAGGGCTGCCAGATCGATCCAATCCAATCCAATACCACTGAAGCTTCAAGATGTATCAGCTATTTTCTCTCCTGCAGAAAGAACTTGTGCCGAAAAATGTGATAACTTTTAAGAAATCTAGTGATATTACGTGCTTGTTATTTTTAAATCTCTGTTCTTCCGCATGTTTGAGCTTTAATCGAAGTTCTTATTAATTTTCTGAGGAGAAGAAGGCGGTTTTTCATTTTACTTGACAAGAACTCCGAAACTTCTTTTCCTTCTTCTTTGTCCTTCAACTTTGACAAGACCTTCTAAAACTTTCATATCGTTCATAATAAGTAATTGGAAATTCATGGGGGATGTTCTACTGAATTCGGCCAAGGGAAAATCCTTGCTCAAGTAATTGAGAAATAATTGTCATAATAATTGGCTAATATATGTTTTTACTTATATTTTTATATTTTGTCCGCAATTTTCGTTTCAACTTCAGAATTTGCGCAGAGAACTGAAGAGATCATTACGAATTCGAGTTTAACTTTGAAATTCGTCTATTAAGTTTCTTCTTCGTCTCTTATTTTTCACTTGGTACCCGAAAAGATTATAGAAACTTTTCCCTGATCTCCGCTGGTCTCATTTCAATTCACCGAGATCTTCAAGCTTCTACAATATTCCACCGTAATTATCAATGAATAATTCAAAAGAAAAATTGCATTGACTCGTTCAGAAAAATTTCCGTCTAGCCCAAATAATTCAGTACTCATCATAATGAGAGTTCGAGTATGAGACCAGAGTGTATTTACTGATCGAATCACTTATCCCCGAACTTCACCACATTTCACTGAGAGTTTGCATCTAACCCCAAGAACTCGGATATACAGAGAAACCAAAGTATTGATTTACCAACATCTAAAATTCCAGAATACTTCTCTCGAATTTTGTCAGCGTTTCAGATCTCCATCCCTCATCATTTACCCTCTCAAATCCTGATTTTCTATGAATTTCCAACCCCAATTGGATTCCTGTGGTTCAAGCGCCAATGAGCCACGAATATCGGAATAACTTGGACTAATATTGGCCCATAATTTCCTAATGTTTTCCCGATAGCATCGATTAACCCCGGAAGCCCCTCTCCACTTCCCGTCTTAATTAATTGCATAATTTGAAAGGAGACAAAACGGAATTGCCATTCCCGTGATTGATTGAATAGTGATTAGGGTAGCAAACACCTACAATTTCAACATCAGTGGGAACATTAATTAATTGCTTGAGTACAAAATTAAGTAATTGTACTAGCTTTTCGGATATCCAGTTTATCAGACGAATTAGAAAATCAAACGCAAATATGAGGTAGAAGAACCGAGTGCGTTGGAAACTAATACTAAAATTAATTTCCACTTAATTTTACGTTAATTCATTTTCTTTTGCATATTTCAATATTAAATTTGATTTCAAGTGATATCAATGGATACAGTGGATATCAGTTCAATGAGTCAATATGGGAAAAGTTCGGGAAAATGGAAAAAAAAATTGGAGCGAATAGAAAACTGAAAGGAAAAAGATAAAATTCGGAAAAATGGAAACCCCAGAATTCATGTGCAGTCGAGTGCACCGTTCACTTTGCAGGAGGAAAACAGCGAGAAAAAGATCTCGGTTGAGCAGGTCGGAAGAAACGTCTCTGTACTCAGAAAGTAGAGCATTCTGTAATGGTGAAGTACATAGAGAAGTTCCGGCCTACGAGAGATAGGAATACGAGAAATGGAGTCGTCTACTCACATATATAATAACTACAATGATGAAGAAAATGTGGTTAAATACTCTAGTATCTAGAGAAACATAATGTCTAGTGGATAAAAATAGAAAGGAAATGAATGGAAAATAAAAATTAATTGAAATGAATAAAGTTGGGACGAATGGTATCATTTCCTTGTCGACTTACACATACTTGTATATAATTCGCTTTCCACAATATCTCAGTATTTACATGTGCTCCTTATTTGAAAATTTTTTACTAATGTCATTAAAAAAATAACACCAATTATTTTCCAATTTTTTTTTCCATTCACTTCCTCCGGGTTAACTTTAGACGTATTGTATGGAAAAAAAAATAGAATCAAGCCGAAGCTGCATTCCAGTAAAAAAATGTTTACTTCTCATTGATTCTGTCCATTCTGTTATTATTCTCAACGAGATTATCATTTTGAAAAACACACGTTCCTATTTATTAGAATTGCCATTGCCATCAGCTTGAAAAATCACAGCATCTCCTGCAACTCTCCCCATAAATCAGAAACGTCCCCGACAATTCCATCTCAACTTGATTTCAAAGTAACAACCATCAAAAATGATATACGACCACCAATGAAATTCCATAAAATTTCCATTAGCACAATGGACGGTAAAAAGTTGTTATTTCAAGGTAAAATGAGAAAGGACATGAAACTCAATAACGGAAGGATCACTCACTCAGTGAATCAGGAATAGGGCGTGGATTGTTGATGAGTCAACCTTGAAGTGAGGATCGACTTCACCCTCACGATGTAAAATCAAACATTACACTTGCATCAATCAAATTTTCGACGAGTATGAAAAATCCCAAGTAAACTGCATGAAAATTATCGCAATCCATGGACAAAAATCTATCTTTCGAATATATTCTTTATAAATTAAAAAATTAACCGAATCAACTGAATATAAAATTATAGATTTATCCATTAAATATTCCTTGATGAGGAATCCTTTTTCCCCTTTGATCGAAAGAAATATAAATTTTTGCAGAATTAGATTCCTCCAACTGAGCAATATCCAGAAGCTCACCGTTAGGATTCACTGATGACCATCAGATTTCTCTAGACGATGATTGCATTCATTATGACGTTAAATTAACTGTTTCTCCTGCGAGAATCCGACACTCGAAAAGAATAAATCGTAATCAACGGAGTCTGGGCAAGATGATGTTTGACCTGGCCATCATCTAGTCATGAGATCGTTACTACTGAAGCCCAATGCAAATCATTTGGAAATACCTCAACCGAAGTAATTGGATTTTTAAAAAATGCATTCCCCTAGCTACTAGTACTGTCATAAAGTCTATTCCAGTTGTAGCAATTACCGAATTATTCTTGATCATGAAACCATGAGATATGCTGATAATTGTTAAACATCTTTAGAGAATATTTGTTACAATATTGTATGAAACACCTGGGGAAAAAAGGCAGAAGGAAGTACTGAGAGTGGAAAAAAATACAGAAACAATGGTTTCTCGTGGAGAATGGAGTGCCCCAAAGCTCAACTCTGTAGCAGTTTACCTGAAGCACACACGACTTTCCAATAATTCATTCTTCACTCTGAAAGCATTGTATCGATGTACCGTTGGCAAAATGAACGATCAGTATATACCACATTATTATAGTTCCGGTCTGTGAAGTATCAAGAGTGAAGAATGACAGAAGGTGGAAAGCTGAGGGGTAGGGTAGAAAGGCACAGGTGAAACATCAACAGAGCACCAGGGGAAATACTCCTGGCACTACCAGAAGCCTCTGGGTGATTCTAGAGTAACCAGAGATACTCCGTGTTTCGCGGAACTTTGAGTTGCTTCAGAATTTATCGGTGTTTTCGAGTAGTTCGCTCAGGGACTACTATTTAGGTTAATTTACGTATCATTTGCAATTAGAGTTCTATTGAAAGACGCGTCTGTTAATTTCGAAAATAGTTTATCGAACTAACTTAGCAACAATCTTCTATGAATAAACGATTAGCTAGATATCCACCGGAGTGGAAATTCACTGAAGTGATTCCTCGTTATATAAATGCTCTAAATGTTTTGAAATTCGATTCAATTTTCACTATTGGGTAATTTGATATGTATTGAATCGGGAAAAATGCATTTGCCACTCAGAGGAAAAATCAAAACAAAAAATCAAATCAAAAAATCAAATGAGAATTAATTTGATTATTTTTTTAACACATCGATGAAAAAATGGGCGTGTTTAATTTTTTTTCCAGGAGCCTCCATAATTCGCGCGATGAAGAACCCTCAAAAAAGACTTCAGTCGGCCAGTTGAACGATGAAGTGAAGAAAAAACTATCTTAATGAATTCCAAAACACGTAGTCATCCCCTAGCTCTCCCTCTCATGAGTCGACCCCTCGCGCCTGGCCATTCACCCCTCAAGATGAAAAAAATAAATAAAAGTCAAGTGGAGAATGGGAAACAACATAGAGAAATTAAGTGCGCAGGGTAAAATGAAAACCCGAAATAATTTCTCTGAGCATTTTCAACGTTCAATTTCAATAAAAAACACTTTTGCCAGAACTAATTAGTGAATCAATATTTTGAGAAGTATTTTTGATTTTATAGTCACGATTGATTCAATGAATCCGATAACGTGACAGATCGTTTTTTCAAATGACGTTGGTGATGGTTGGACCCATTGGGACTTTGGTGTGCACCCTGTTCTTGAAAATTAGAGACTCTTTTTTTTTCGAAAAAAAAAATAAGTAAATGAAAGAAATCGCCACCTGGTAACCCTGAGGGAGAATGCACGTAGAACAGAGGGGCAAAATGACGTTATTCTCCCCACCATCGTAGCAACACGAACCCACCACTATTCCCCGAAAGAGTGAAGAGTGGTGAAGAGACGGGCCAGTAGCAAGAGTATACGACGAACCGGCATCACCGCTCACGAGTACGAGACTACGAGTGCGCATTGTACCGAGTCCCCGGTACTCAGTACTCAGTCGTCCCAACGCTCCGAGTTCGCCCGGTTCACAGGTGCACTTGATCCCCATATCCCCAACTGATAAATCCAAAAACAACCAATGGATATGATTTATAATTTTTTTCATTTATCGCGTTGATAACAGACACCCACCCACCAAATAATCAGCTGTGAAGTTTAAGTGATAATTTTATGGTGTGAGTCGAGTGAGGGGTTGGGACACGTTGAGTACGTGTGGATCAAGTATAAGTCCGTATGGAATCACCCCATGGATAATAGTATGTCTACAGCGGCTTTTATGCACCGGTGAGTTATTTGATTAATAACAAATTCATTGAGTTTGTTCTCTTTATCGATTAATTGTCCCGTTTTTGTGCGGTGACATCGAGTGATTCGGGGCAACATGTTCTGGAGATAATTGCGGAACTTGAGGCTTTTTTGATGGATGTGGGGGTGGCTTTTTCGGGCTAATTAGGTGGACAACGAATTTATGCAGCTGACGGGCATTGTTGAGAGACTATGGCAATTTGAGATCGATAACGGATAAAGTGGAGACAGTGGAGGCAATGGGGCGTTTCGATGGGGTTCTGTATTCCATGGGTGCACCACCCTAGTAATGGCGTAGAGGAATGATGTTCTTTGGGTTTTAGCTTTTTTTTATTAGATGTTGGTGACGGTTGGAGCAAGGTTGAGTGAGGAAATCTGGTATTCGATATCGGATATTTGATTTTCAGGCCTCCCTGTGGAGACTATTGAACTTCCTGGTGTCGACGAGTAACTGTACTGCCCACAAATCAAATTAGATAATAAAGGATTGGTTGGAACTAATCCAGAGGATTTATCGGCCGGATTTTTGTGGGTTATACTTGAAAATGGATTTAGATTCAATCAAAAATCGCCGGTGCGCATATAAATTGATTTGTTCTAACTGAAAGGCGAAGGTACACTCTTCAATTTTTATTTTTCGTTGTCCCTGTTGAATACTGGAAATTATTTCCGCGTTACAATCCCGAAAATTTTTAATAATTCTCAAATGAAGAATAAAGAATTAATATTTTCAAACCATTAATCAATGCTCGTTCGATAATTGAGTAATGATTAGTGTCAATGGTTGATTCTGAATTTCAAGTGCAACCACAAAAAAAATAATATCAAGACTAGTTAAGTGACACTGATATCGGAGAAACCCAGAGCCATGACTTCGAGTAACTCGTATCCTTCCGTTACCTTGCCAATATGCACATCTCGTTAAGCTCCAATACCTCAACCATAAATTCCAGAGTAATTGTATGTACCCCGAAACCCAATGCTCATTGCACGGTACGAGACTAATCTCGAATAAGTGTAACGTCCCACAAATGCGTGCAAGCGAATCGACTAGTTGGCAGCTGATACTACAAGTATTATCTATTTTTTATTATTCTAATGATTATTAATAGTCTATAATCTCGAACTTTCGAGCGCGATCTCGCAAAAGAAAAACGGCTAGTGAGCGTGAATCTATAAATCCTATATAGACATTCAAAATAAACTGGAGCTGATACGGAATTTTGTATTCGAATCGTTCTGGAAGCTTCTTTAGATTCGAAATGGCAACAAAACATTCTTACACTTGAGGAAACGGCTACCAAATGAAAACAACACATTCTTTTTGGTTTGGGCCACCCCATATTTTCGAATGATCTTATTTCACTAGAGTGAGACAAATTGGTTTTTATATTGACGAAATAAATCTCTGAAAGGGCCAAGTGACGATTTCATTTCCTAATCTAAATTTTCGATGGTTGAACTGGATGGTTCTTTCGTTGTTGATTATTTTCAATTGAACCTCTCCTGAAATAATTCATAAACAATAAATTTATGGTTCTAGCACGTAGAACGGAAGAATAATATCGGAAAAACTTCGAATGTTGTAAAATTTCTGAAGGACGCACATGTATGATTTAAAAAAAAATCATATTCGCAGTTTAACGGAAACAGCTCAGTCAGTACGAAACTTTGTGTAGCAGGTGCATTACCTAAACTCAAACCTCCACTCGAAACTCTGCAAGTGCTCCTATTGAAAATGTCATCATTCAAAATTGGAGCTATTTCCCGAAGTGGAATATTTTCCATGTCTACATGTAAATCTGAAGTATGACGTTTTGCATTCTGCCCAGGATCTATACATTTTCAATATCATACCCTCAGCAGAAAAATTGAAAACAGCCGCTATTGCCTCCTAGACCACTGATATTTCCTCAACCCACATAATCAACAAAAATCCTTTTTCCGAATTATTTTTCTCAGATCAAAAAAATCCAATTACCTCCCCGCTGCAACGCAATTAAAAATGGATTCTCCCGTCCCTCCGAAGGCTCATGAAAATTGTTCACTCCGCATTGAACGAGCGATTCATTTGTTCAATGTGAAATAAAATATTTTCAACATGAAACATTTTTTTTTCTTCCATTATTCGCGAGAACAATGCGACCACCGGTGCATCAATACATTATCCCCTCGGTTACGCGTGTCCGGTCAAACATAATAATTACACATAACCCACGCTCATACTCTACAGTTGGTAGAGAGTAAGAAGGGGAAAAAAAAGGAGTTGGAGCCGTCATTTCTTCTTTCGGAATCCCTCTCGGAGTGTCGAAGGATCAAGGGTCTTCCTTACGTCAGTCTTCCTGCGTCTTCTCGCCATCTGGTTTGCCCAATGGGCAAAGAGTGCAGAGGGTAAAATAAGAGAGTAAAAGAGAGAGAGAGAGGAGACAGGTGGAATAATCCATATGGCGAATACCAAGAGAAGTGTACACTGGTGTACCGAGCTGCTGGCGGCAAAGTATCTTCTCATTTTATTTTTACTCTTTATCTTTACCGAGGTTGAATAGCCATACATGGAAGGTCGAGGGAGAATTTAATGAAAAGCTCAGACAGAAAACGTCGGGAATTCTCTTTTTATCATTCTTCATGAGAAAAAAAACAATTCCTAGGGCTGCGCATGGAACCTCATGCTAATTAATCGCTGGGCCATTATTCCATCAATAAAAATCGTTTGAAAATGATGGGAACTGCGTTGAGATAGGTGGACGGGGTGGGCCTTTATTGATTGTTGAATTGTTTCTAAGCATCTCTGGCCTTTATTTTTCTCCATTCCGTTTTGTTAGGTTCTTTCGGTTTTAGTTGAGAGTCGAGAGCAACTCTCGAGGCGGTGTCGAATCAAACCGGTCCGCTTTCCTTGAACCTGGTGCGCCGCAGCCATTGACCGCCGTTGAGAGAGACTTCTTTTCATTCCGCGTGTATATCTTTTCGCGGATATGCGATAGAATAGGAAGCCGGCAATGTGGGGGTATAACTCCGGTGTCGAGTGTCGACACCGGGTTTCGTTATCGTCGCCCTGTGGTGGAGGGAATTATTTTTGATAAGGTCAGACATTGATGAAGAGAAGAATTTCGGTGGGAACGCTTTGGAAATCCATGCGGAAAAAAATTTCATCGTTTGAATTCCTCTCGCGGATATATATAATGGGCGAATAGTCAATCGGACTGAGAGATTGCTGTGACGCATTACGCAACGTGTGTGGTAATGAAAATTTATACCGCACGTGTTTCGTACGGAGTTTTACGTTGCAATGTGTGGAAAAAACGAAAAATACACGCGTCAGCGAAATCAGCAGGCAATATTATTTTAAGCAGGTAAAATTCCAGGGGAATTAAAATTGGATTTTTTAAGATAAAATTACGTTTTTGGGCAATTAATGGAAATTGACGGAAAAAACGGATTTGCAATAGTGGATACTATTTCGGTTAGGAGGTGTTCTTCGGAGAATTTTCGGCTGATGTCTTAGCGAATCACATCATGTCTCTAATCTGGGGTTCACGAACTTTCGTCTCTGGGCGGATCAATATTTGGCGACGGTGAAAATCAACGGTGCGTTTAATCGATGTGAACGCGAAAGAGGGGAGAAAAATGGTTTTGTTTTGAGTGGTCAGTGTTGAAAATTTACAGCATGAATTTTCGATGTGAAAGAACAGGAAAATCGCTCTAAAATTGATGGGGGGAGATACCGAGAGAATTTAAAAAAAATTTGCGTAGAGTTAACTCTGTGAAAATCTCGGAAATGGAGAAGTTTACGAGTATTTGTCTGCAGATGGAATACTTGTAAATCTCTTTACGTCGAAGATATTTCCACACTTCTACGTTTGAATTTTTATACGTGTCTTTTCAGCACTTATTGATTTTTTTCCCTTCGATTCGCCATTCTCCTCGTGATTTGTCGGGCCTTAAGTTCAGATAACAGTTCGTCCTCATAAAACTGCAATTCTTAATGAGTTTGTAGAGCATCTGTAAATGTTTATATCGCGTGCAGAATTCCGTACTGGATAAACAATTTCATTTCCGTGTGTTTTTCCGCGTCTGCTGTTGAAACTTTCATGGATTTGACTCACGTTTCTTACTCGCTATACCGAGGGGATATGACTTACCCCCTCGCTATCAGTCGTAATCAAATAGACTTGGAAAATCAATATTTCGTCCTGTGAACATTAAACGACTTACGAATCCCGAGGAATTTAATGTTACAATAATAAATGATCCACGCTTGGAAAAATCCGTTGAATTATAAAATCTGACAGCCAAATTGCAGAGTCCAAATTCGCAATCCTGACAAAAAACAAAATGCAAAATTTGTGTCTGTCTAATACAATGTCCTTAACATCCTCAATTTGCAAAGTAATATATCAGCGGATGAGAAAACACTTAAATTGATTCTTCGGGGAAATTGCAAATGAAGAAAGTTAATATTGGCGAGAATTTTCACGCTGGGTACACGGCTATATACACGGCTATGTACACGCCTCAAATATTTTGTTTTCCCAGTACTTTTTGCACTTATTTCCCTCGACGTTCGGCGATGTCAATCGATTCACACGTTTCCCTGTGTCTGGTGTATCCGTGACAACGGCCCTCTGCGAATAGAGCGCACAGACCAGACGAAGTGAAACTCCTGAATAGGAAATTCTTTCCTACGTCTCTAACCCGGCCATCTACGGTGGTCTTTATACGGTTCAGAGAAAAAATTACAGTACTATTTCAATTAGAAATAAACAGTCCCTTTTTTTCGCACATTTAAAGACAATATGATGCTTCAAGATTAATGCCATGAAAATTATTCTAATGAAAAATCAAACTTAAAACGAATATTAATCGCGAGAGAGATGATGCGGCAAAAAATTTTTTGTCATTTTTTCATTGTCAGGTTTTTTGCCCGAACCGGAAAACTTGAAGAATTCGCTTAGTTCAATGAAAAAATGGCTGTTACTTGCGGTACATTTTCAGATGACTGTTTTCCACGCGTGGAGACATGCACAAACTAATTCTGGATTTAATTACGTAGATATATGATGAGTACCCAGAACTCAGATTAATACGCTCCGAGTGTCATGGACAATGCGGAAGATCGATGGGGCGGAAGTGTATGTAGAATTCCCCAACACTTTCATGCATGTCCCCTGGTCTGTTTCTATCCTCGACACAACTTTCAAAGCCACGAAAATCCTATCATTCAAAAAGCACCCGCCCACCCCTCGAAATCTCCATATATCGATTGTCTGCACCGTGGAAAAAAGCCGAGAGAATAATTTGCAACCGAAATTCAACGAGATCGGTATTGAGCGAGGAGTTATTCATTGGGGGAATCCCTGTGTCATTCTGAATTTAAATCGCATATATCATTTGAAATCATCAGTCATTGCGTCATGACATTTGAAAGTTCTCATCATGGTTGGAATTCGCCTTGAATTTAACCCAAAGTTTTTATCCTGCGGTAAAATTTGTTCTTAACAATATATAATAAAAAAATTGACGTAATCTATATGAGAGCACTATAGGGAATATGTACAATACATATGGGTTTTGTAAAAAAATGAAAAGTGGCGAAATGCCAGCAAATGTCGAAAAATTTCTCTTCCATCTAGAGTAATTGGCATGGGGGTTGCATCACGTGGTGCATAGGGCCACCTCGAGAGCGGAAGGAAGGGAAAATATAATGCCTACCTGGAGGACATTACCTTTCTGTTCCACATGTACACGAGTGATGATAATCAAAGGGGGTCTGAGAGTCTTGTGTTCTCTTTCGTAATGCGCACATCAAAGAAATTGGGACGTCTTCGAAGAAAGCCGTCGCCCTACTTGCATCCTCACGTAAGAATGTGTCGGACCCAGTGTGAATGAATATGCTGAGATTTATTATTATATCAATGGGTTCTGACTGAATGCATCAACGAAAATGACTATTTTCGGGTTAATTACATAAATCACGCGAAAGTGTACGTAATCGAGTCAATGAAGCAAAATTTCGTCATGCTTTTTTATTTTTCTCTTCTCGGGCCTCACAACAAGTCTTCTCGTTCGTGCTCATCAACACTTGACTAAATTATATAATATAGCATTGATGCATTATCTGTAATTGCAATTGCCGGAAATTTAATGTCGAGGAATGGAGTATTTAGTGCGATAAAGTTCCTTTTGTAATATTCCGACGATATTTGCACTTTTATATTTATTCATGCATTTGGTATTTTCCATTAACCCCAGACGACCGAATGATAATCGTGCATCAGTTATACAATTTCTACTCGAGTAATTTAAATTGGGTGGAGGTTGTAATCTTCGTGTCCTTAAAGAAATTCCAGCGATTATCTCAACCACGAGCACTGGGTACATGCAAAATGAGACCGTAACTAAATTCACTATTGTAGTATTTGTAAATTCAAAAGACTAAGGCAGCAATCTCTGATTATTGTAAGGCAGCAGTGAAGATATATAGAAAACCTTCAGCCAGCACCTTTCGTGTAATTGGTATACTGTATATCGCATTCCCATTGTTTTCTCACTGACATCTCATTTCTCGTTTCACTCGTTTCCGCAATAACTGCAGATACTTCTCATTTTTGTGATTTAATTGAGACTCTCGACCCCATTCTAAGGGGAAATCGACGAATTATTGGAAAACTTTTTTGTTTGTCTTTGGGGGTTGTATTTCCCAATTTGTGGTTGCAATGGAACTATTATCGATATCTCGAGGACACTCGACCTATTTCAGATTCAAATCGCAGTTTTTTTTTCTCCACAGTTATTCGAGATGCGGCGGCTTCAGAATAATTCTTTTCAGTTCCATTATCTCGATAATGAATCGCTTGGAAATTATCCATGGTAGGATTTTTTTTTAATAAATAATATTATTAATTTTCTATTCACTCCCGTCACTGCACAAGTTTTAGACGTTCAGTGTGAAATTGAAACAGAAAACTCCTAGATAATTTGTGGCGAAGACAGAGGGAATACTCGTTAACCGATTAACAATTTCTAAACATCAACAATGAAATGGTTGTTGAGAACTATCATATTATCGTACTAATAGTTGGTAATAGTGAGAGCAAATGATTGAACTTTTTTTTAAAGAACGTAATGAAATTTTTTCCTCATGCCACTTATTTTTTTTCCATAATCACCAAATTAGCGGGTATTTTTCACTGCAATACGACCCGTCACGTCAATACCGAGTGTTCACCTGGGAAATAATAGAGGGTTTTCTCGGCTGAATTATCCGCAGCAAAAAACAATGGCAGTGTCCAATTTGTTTCCTGCTGCTGAATTTTCTGAATCATAAATTTGCAATTTGAGTTTTTCAGTTGAGTTCTTTTAATTCCGTCTGAAATAGCATAATCCAGGGTTCGAACCCCTGAAAAGTATCACTTCCGGTTCATTTGACGCCCGAACTTTCCATTTCTTGTCGATAGAAGGTGACGGAGAATATATCTTCCTGTGTTAATCCTTTCGCCAGTGCTAAACTGTAATGCTTTCATTCTCCTACGCCGGGTTTTATGAACATACGGAAGTGTCGGGTCAACTATAATTCATACGAATTTTTAGAAAATCCCTGAAAATTTCCGGACGTTGATTTATTTCAACTGTTATTATCATCGAATCCTGAATTCACATGAATAAAACGATAATATTTATGACGACATTGTCAATAACAATTGAAAAATAGCGAATCACTTTCGAAAACGCGAAATTTTAAATAGAAATATCAATTGATTTTTTTCCGATTTAAAGAAATAATTATTCCAAATAAACACATTAGTTTAACCGCTTCACTAAAGATAACTGGTTGAAATAAATATAAAAATATTTAATTTGAACAAATATTTCTTTCTGTGCACGATATACGCATTTCTCCGAGAGAAAAATTGATGATTCCTCATTAAATTAAACTCTCAATGAATAAACAACCCCGAAAAAATTGAAAGTATGAGAAATGGTGAAAAATGTCGGCGATTTTTCATCGTATGCATTCAATTTATTTCACGCAAGAAGACATTGTCCAGTCCATCCATTCAGACCCTTCAACACTCGAAGAAAAATTAACAAAACCTGTGCAATGCGTAGGTGGAAACGAGCTCAGACAAAATAATTCCCGCAATTTCTCACACGATCTCCACAATTACCGAGCCGCACACCACGATTAATTTGCTACAAAGAGAGAATACAGTACACACGTATGTGCATCACAACCCCTTTACCCCCCATGTAGACTTTTGTCTCAACGTTTGTGCAGCCGGAAACAATGGTTTTGCAACCTAGTTAAATTTCGAATAGAACTGGAAAAAAAAAACAAATCAACGTATGGCACCTTCCACACGTCATTATTATGTACACAGAGAAAATGAGACTGGTATGTTTGCGCAAGAGATCTATCAGCGAGAAAACGAGAATTGAGTAAAAGAGAAATATAATGGCGGTGAAAATGAACTCTCGTATATAGATACATCATGTACAATGGATTATCGTGGAGTTAAAGGAAAACATTTTTCATCGCTGAGAAAACATTGAAATTTATCATTACTTAGTATTGTTTGTTGTAACGAGCACTGATTTTAATAGTCATCGTTAAAATCGCTCATTTTAACAGCTGCATATTGAGAGAATGATTCATTTATTCCGTTTGCAATAATCAACTATTAATGAATGGTAGGTACACTAATGGAACGGATTAATTATTTGTAACAAGTGCATTTATTTGATGTCTACTGTTTGCTCGTTAATAGTTATCGAATGTAATTGGGAAAACCTTTTTGGCTTAATTTTCCTCTTTTAGATGAGCCGTTTGGTAACTATTAATTAGGGTAAATAAATCGTTCTGTCAGTGCCGTGTTGAATGGGCAAATGAATATTCGTTAATAGTTTATTGAATAGTTCAGGTCCGAGTGCCTGATTATTCTGTCATCTCTCGACATTTTCTCACATCCGATACAACGAAAAATGACTCCGCTTTATATCCACGAGTTTTTTAACTTATTCCCGGTTTTATCAAATAATAGTTACACCTGCGGCGACAATGTCTGATATTTGAAACCTTCTGGTTTCTGCTGACGCAAAATCGATAAGTCGGTTCTATTGTGTGGGCATGAGTCACCTGGTAACACAACAAAAATTCTCTCTTCATTTCGTGACTACCTCAGTGTTGATATTTTTATTCTACCCGTGAAAATTTACATTTCCTTGCGATAACGAATGACAGTCAATTTACGACTGAGTACAGGGAGGTAGGGAGGAGAGAAGAATGAGGGAAGAGAAATAGGAAAAAAATTGTTGACGTAACTTATGATTCTGAGAACGAGTTCAAAGATACACTCCATTCAGATTTGTTTTAAATGTGAGTAATTGAAAGGTAAATAGCGGGGTTATGTACATCTTATTCAATACTTATTACGTCAGAGGAAAATTGAGTTGTGGAGATTGTTGGGAGTGACCTGTGCGCAACGTCTTGAGTATTTGATAAGAGATATTAATTGGATAAAAAACGTGTTCATTTCGGGTTTACAATTTGTTTGAGAGAGTGTTATTCTCCTCATTTTAGCGTATGCAAATCGAGTTTGTTTTGTATAAGATATATTTTTTTCTATTCATGTGATCATGTGATCACTAGAAATCTGGGAAAAACCGCGTGTATTGGGAAAGAGCGATATATCTTTAACACTTTGAGAGGTAATACTGGGATTCCCCTTGTGGAGCCTTCCTGGAGGTATACTCCTCAGGGCGTCAGGAGGCGTGATAGCATTGGTGCATCTAACTATTGCATCCTCACGTACCCATAATTAATACAAGGTTTATTAGTAGTGAAAGTTTAATAGCCATGTACTCCAATGTGAAAAGTGATATACTTGAGTCCCTGAAAATGTCGTAAATACGGATAATGACTTCTAGTGCAGAATCTATATACCCACGGTAAATGCGCAAATGCACTTGTACTTCTTTTTCTGGCGGTAGCCCCGAAAAAGGCCACTTTGGAGAGTGACGTTTCACTTGAAACACAAAAGTACCCCTCCTGGGAGAGTGCAAAGTTAATTGCCGTCTTGGTGTAGTTTTAATGGCTCGTTAAAAATGGGAAAAATATTTCTCGACTGAATTACTTAAATTTTCGGCTACTCAACCGGAGAGTTTTATGGTGTTGAGAATTGCACGAGTTTGTAAAAAAAATTGTACTTTAAAGAGTTTTTTTGAACAGCTGACCTTTTCTAGAGAATAATTACATGGGAGAAGACATTTTCAGACTCTAGGAAGAAATTACGAGGTCTTGAAGTTATATTGCTGAAAAAATAGTATTTTATGGAGAATTCCGACGCATTTTGAATGGCGCTACACTATTTAGGGGTAAAGACTTGATAAATTTCAAGTTGCATCGAAAATCTCAATTCATTTGAATGTTCAATTGAACTATAAATATTAAAATATCAAATTACGCAGAATTTTCAATAAATTGAAAGCTGATGCTCAGAGTTCATGGAATTTTTCTAAATCTAATTTGTTGTTGTG
>NW_011887799.1:699942-711014 GCF_000806365.1 Fopius arisanus | reverse complement strand
ATTTTTTTATCGAGAGATGTTGAGGGTTGAAGACTTAAATATTTTCTTGAACATTGAAAATTTCAATGATAATGATGATTGTATGCGATGAAAAATTTAAAAAAAGTTAAAGTTAGGCGTAAAAACAATCGCTGATATTTGCCTACACTTGAAGATCGTAAAATCGATCGCCAATTGCCTTCTATACTCAAATCAACCGAATCACGTTGAACATTTGCATCGAGTTATCAATAAAACTCCTGCAAACTCATTTTTTCCTTGCAATTTAAAAGGAACAAACCATTACTGAATACTTTGCATCTTGGGATAGACGAAGCATTTCTGCATCACGATAAAATAGCTGGCATATCAAATCAACTGTGACTGCTTCCACACAAAGTAGAAAGCAATTTTCCATCATTCTCACTCCACTTGTTCTGGAGATAGTGAAGTCATAAAATTATTTATGATTTCCTCATTCTGTGGATCACAGCTTCAAGTAAACAAAATCATTCGACAATTTTTTTTATCCATAAATGCACGCAATACTTGGAGTAAAACGAATAAATAAAAATCGAGTGGATGAAAAGAATTGTTTTTGCAACTGTGAATAATTGCAGCGATTAACATTTCTCCTACATTCACTGTTCGTCTTCAGGGAAAAAAAAAGTGAATATTCACGTAATAGAGACATTTCTAAATATTTTCCCGCATAATACAAATACCAAAGTCATAATGGATGATGCCTCGCGGTACTCGCCAAACAATTTACTTGTTTTCATCATAGTATTAGAATCGAGCTTGAACGTTGGAGTCATGGGAAAGGTCATGAAAAAAATTAAGCATCAGTATCATACACGTGTAGACCAATAGGTCTTCCAACTAGAATCTTTCGCACCTCTACCACAGTTCAGCCATTAGCTGAAAATCGTGTTACAGGATAAAAGTCAAGTAGTATGAATCCACGTTGTGAAGGGAATGTGCATTGCAATTCTAGCAACAATTTGGTTGTTCATGTAGTCGAGGAACTGAGACTCCAGCCCTTGAACTAAATAATCAGAGATTTCTTTTCCTTCGGTTTATGAATATGGAAACGAGATTCGCGGCTAATTATTCACATCCCTGGTAATTGGTTTGTGAGATTTGATTACAATTTCACTCAGGTTTGTGTGTGTTATGCAATATTTATTCGTTTGACTGGTAAAAGTTTATGTGAGTTGTTCTGTAGTAAATATACATAGCGATATTTTTCGCGAAAAAATTCTAGTGCAGCAGTGGAAAACGCACATTCTGGTATTGGTACGTGAATTTTTTCCGTATTTATGGTAAATTTTAACAGATAAACTCTTGTACTAGCATTGCAATTTTTTCCGGCCTGCAATTTGCGGTTTTCTCAATAGGTTTAATTGTACTTTACCGTTGACTCAAATAAAAAAATATGAGTGAATATAGTATGAATATCCTTAGATTATCCAACGACCTATAATTATACATTTCTGCAATTTGTCAACTTGTTTAAAAACTGAATCAACAATGAAGGGTGAACTTTCGTCAAATTCTTCTCTTCAACTCTAATTTGTTGATTATCTTAGGAAGGCTCGGTTAAGTAATTAGATCAAACCTATCATCTAATTCTTTTTTAATCTGCATCTCAAATTCTTTCGAGTAAAGTTAATTCCGAGAGATTTAATTAAACCCAGATCACCTTCCATTGGAGATCCCATTCATCCAAGGATTTAACGGTAATTTTGCTGATGAAGGTGGAAAGTATCCTGTGATGCTCCCAAACTCGTTTTTGCATCATTTGTCCATTACGTATAGAAAGTGTTTATCCTTTACCATTTCGGATGCCGTAATACTGCATCACAACACGAAAACTATTTTCCGCTAAATTCAATTGCGTGGGTGTGGTACAGCAGATGAAGGAAATGGTTGAATTCAAGTCCATAAATTTATGACAATTATAACAATTTTCGTTCTACATGAACTGCCGGATTTTTTTTCGTCCATTTTCGGTGTCATTTCGATATTTCACTCATCCCTTTCAGGAATTTTTCCGGAATTTCAGGAGTTTTTTTTGAAGAAACTACAAATACAAAATGCCATTTGATGAACACTTGTTATTCCTTCAAATTTTATTTCAATTTGGTGTTGCATTTTGAAGACAATCGTCGATTGAATATATGATGATTGTCAGTTTTAAATTGAGAAGAATTTTTCTAAAAACTCAATTATAAATTACCCCAATGGAAATTGATCTTTGTAATCACTGGCAAAATTAAAACAGACAAGATTTCAATTAATTTAGTTCTGACGTATTAATCTTCTTGAAACTGATAGATAGTCTTGAATTCTCCTCATTTCCTCCATCAATTACCTTAACTAATTTGTAGAAAAGGAGTGCAAGAATTCTGTAAACAAGATTTCTCACAATTTCTCTCTCCCAAATGAAAGAAAAAAAAAGCACATGTTTTCATCAAATGAAACCAGTGAGGCATCTCCAGGAGACATCGTCACACCTCACTGAGAAATCCTAGACTTTTTACTTCCATTTTTTTCATCCTCTCCAATCCAAAATGGGCATCAGTCATTCTGAAGCTTCTGCAGCTGGTACATGAAATTCCACGTTATTTACAAAACGATTTCTAATTTCGCCGGAGAGGAAAATTCCATTTATCATCGGTTAGTTCTGAATGCTAATGATATTTTATTCAAGCTTGGAGCGAAAAAATCATGTCAACGGAAGTGGAACGATTCAGTTCGTTATAGAAGCCCGAGACTTTTAAGACTTCTCTGAAATAAGAAAAAGATGTAGAATGCCCGAGGACTACCCTTCCAAGATTTTTATTACCTGTCCACTCCCATTTTTTTTTTTCATCATTTTTTGTCCTGAACACTTCAACAACTATACTGTGGCATTTTCAGCAAAAATATAACGCTGTATAGCTGGAGGTATGAATAATGCAGACTAACTCCTTTCAAAATGCTCTTAAAATATGAAAAATTATGGAGACAAACAGCTAATACTTTTTGTGAACAGAAATGGAATGGAACTAAATGACTCGCGTGAACAGTCATTCGAGTGTCTGTGATTAGAAATAATAGAATATTTATGGATTCTTTTGAAAACTAATATTACTTGCATTACTGCATACACAACGTCGTGACTTATCAGTTTCGTTTCAGAAAATTTCAAGTGATTTTTGCTGAGTGAAGGTATGACGTAAGCAAAACAATTTTCTGTAATTCACAATTACAAGTGGGATTTTACAAAAAAAGGCATATGTTTCCCAACTTTGGAATTATTGCCGTTCATCTACACTTTCGTCATGACTACACTACAAATTTACAACTTATTCATTGGTAAAATTTGTAAATTTATAATACGCGAAAATAATTGACAAAAATAGTCATATAATTGCCGTTGTTTAAATTACATTCGGTTATTTAGGAGATTTTTTTAGTTTTAATTTTACGAAGGAGTTGGGGAATTTCATTAAATTTCGCTACGCACGGTATTCTGAATAAATACATTCATGATTAAATTTAGAAAATGACGTCGAACGGTTCGAGATACGGAATCAAGTTCTAATGCCGAATAGTTTAAAAAATCGAATTAACATATCGATAATGATACGTCATTGAATAATAATAAAAGGGGGATATTTTTTCGCGTCGATGTGATTAAAATTTCGCGAAAAAAATGATAAAAGGATTGAAAAATTATGGAACGTCAATAAGAGAGTCTTAAATAACTCACGAGTGCCGAGATTTTTCGAGCAACTAAAAAATGGCAGAGTGCGAGCGATATATCGTTAATGCAGGAAGGATGATGGATTATATCGTACCGAGAATTATAACCAGTAGAAATCCGAGGAATGGAATAACTCACATTCCCATCCACTGGTTAGGGAAAACGAACATTCCATGTAGATATAACGGAAACATTATTGAAAACCTTGAACGCTTTCTATGCAAATGATTTTCAAATATTTCATGTAAAAATGAGAAAGACAGAAAAAGCTAATCACAAAGTACGTGTTGAGATGACGACCGTAAATTACGATTTCAAACTCGTCAATGACGAAATTAAAGACATGATTATCCGATTTTATTTCGTAAATTAAGAGATTGAAATCATAATTTACGTGTACGACATGTTTACATGTTTTAGTGGGAACAATCGAGACTTAGCAAAAGGTATGACAGAAAATTGGATCTTCCCAAAGTGATGTAACCCAACTTCCGGAATGAACGCGGAGTATCTCTCACGCGATGACTTTCCTCCGGTTCTTTTCTCATTTTTGTGTCGCGTTCTTTTTTTTTTCTCATTCCTCCAGAAGAGAGTAGAAAAAAACAGTCTTTGGTGGAGTCTGGAGAGTCTTCATCCTTTCCTTTAAGAATATACCTGTCCCATGAACAGAAGTCAGTGACCTCCTGACACACATCGCATGGTGTCGTGTATGATGCCAAGTTGTCTTCACATTTTTTTTTTCACTGCGTTTCAACTTTAAAGGCACGTACACGTTAACTTGACATCACGTACTCCGATAACGAGAGAGATGGAGGGAAGGTGTAGGGAACGCACCTGTATTTCATTGTGCCGCAAATCGTGTCGACAGATGTTTTTTTTTTAATCATTTTTAAATGAATGAATTTACTTTTTCCGGTGCATTATCAATATTCAGTATAAATCATGCTGCACGTAATTGCGATTACGTTTCTTTCGGTGAAGAGTACAGCGAGAAAAATTATGGAAAAAATTTACTACCGCTCTTCATTTCTTTGCTTTATGGTTGTTATTGAAAAAATTATATGACGACAACTTTCTAATTTCGATAGTGATAATTATTGGAAAACATTATAATAATACATAATAATAGACTGAGCAACGTTAAATTTTTTCTGGTTAAACGGATGATTGATATTTTAGAAATTCAACTATTCGCAAGTGTTAACAGTTTTCACCGTTCGTTCTTCTACGATCAAGAATTTATCACAAAAACCCGAAAATTTGTGAAATTATCGAAAAACATGACTATCAATGACTTTTTGTTAATGATTCTTAATTATGGAACGTTTTTCATACGTTGAAATGTTGAAAATGTATTCTAAACTTGTCTCCTTAGAAAAATTTATAAAAGTTCTGTTGAATGAAAATTCGAGTTAAGTTGAAAATAATTTTCAATAAACTTCCGGTTTTATTGACATTAATTCTCAGGAATCAAGTTTGAAATGTGGTTTCAATCATTCACATTAATTAGTATTGGAAAATTTTTAACGATTTTTAAATGATTTTTATTGGCGCTAGGACCGTGGGCAGTGGCTGCGATTGCCAGGAAGGAATATAATATTCTTGAAAAAAATGTTTTTTCGTTATATCCTAATCCTAATCTAACAGGGACACGCGTGACACAATCGATCATCTCGAAAATCTCGAAATCATGAAGCCACGATTCCTTATTGGTTCGCTTAAAGTGGCGCGAGATTACAACGTCGTAACTCTCTTACAGAAATCGTTTCATACCCGTTTTTCCATACTCTCGTTTTATAAACTGAACGTAAAAAATCGTAAATTCTCTGAGTAACAACTTTGGGCTTATTTTTACCATTTGGCCCTTAAAATTTATGTCTGCACGTAAATTAGTACGTTGGTGCAATTTTTTTCCCTTCCTTTTAAAGAAAATTTTTTCGCAAATCGTGCAAATCAGAACAGGAATTCCTCAGAAATTAAAGGCAATCTTCAATGAAATAAAATGGCAAACGGTTCTTGTGTAAGTTTTGAATAACAATCATTTTTCCATTATACTCCATGCAAAGAATTGTATGCAAATTATTGAAATCGATTTTCTCATGATTCATGTTATTCTGTTATATCTTCCGCTGATGATTTTTATATATTTCATAATTTTAGTATTGAATAAACGGGAATCTTATGTACGGCGAAGAACTTTGTTAATCTCAAGCGACGGAATAAAAAAACTTTTTTCTTCTCTTGATGACTAGGCATTACATTTCAGAACAAGCAACAAAATGAGATAACTTTTTCCACAACTTTCTAACTAACCCATCGAAATTGATCAGAACCTTTCGGTACATCTCGGTAATTGATTTCCTGAAAAGAAACGCGGAATAAAATTCACGCGAATCGAAAGGAATCGGATGCATCCGGAAGTCTATACAAGACTACATTTTTTTTCTGGTTGAGGACTGAAAAAATTTTTCAGGTATCTAAAACTGTTATAGAGCGTCATCGTGACGTATTACGTTAAACATTATAACCTCATCACATAAACAATTGAAAATGTTATAGAAAAATGTATCAGTAAGCCGGAGTGATCAATTACCATCGATTTGAAACTCTCGCAATTATCGAACTCGTTGATCTCAATGATCTTGTTGATTCGCGGATAATAGTAAACAATAAGAAGGCGCGGGAAATTTTCTCCTTTCTCACTTTAGGCTGGAGAAAGAAGCTAGAGAAGAGGAGGAATCCCGTTGGTTCGACATGAATGGCAATAACACATTCCAGTAATGAGCTCCTTGTAAATCGTCATCATTCCAAATGGTAGTTTATCCCTCTAGTTTCCTTGAAAACCGGAAATGGCACGATAATTTTCCCCTCATTTTACATCAACGATCTACTCAATGATCCATTTCAGTGATAATTCCACCAACTCCAGGACTATATTTTTATTGATATATCTATGCGACTTATTTGTTGTAAATTTTTAGCGGATATTTTATACAAAGTGGAATGTCTGTTCCGGTGAAACTTAATGGCTGATTTCGCGAGGTTTGAGATCGAGATTTGCGACTAGATATGAAGTATTCTGATGCCGATTCAGATTAGGCGTCAAAACACTGAATTACTGGATTTTTATTTGCGAAGTTATATACACGTGGTCAGAGAGATTAGAGGGGAATTTTTGCTGGGACTTCCTGGTGGACTTTCCAATGTAATTAATAACACTGACTGAATTCAATCCATTTAACTCAGACGTGATGTTTATCATCATTTTTATTTGTTTATTGATATTACGGATTGACAAAACACCCGGTTTTTCAAATTTTCCTCTCATTCCGTTTTTAATTCTTCGAAAAAATTTCGATTCCGAGTTGTCTTGTTGAGAAAAAAGTAATTCGTCATTACGATTTAATATTGTACTGTTAAATGGTCATCCTTGATATCTCATCTTAAAAGGAATTGAATTGATGTTCATTGAGTGAAATTGCAAACATTGGAAAGCTCATGTTGGGAAATTTAAAATAATGTAGAGCATCACTAAATTGATTTATGAGGGTAGGAAGTTTGGATGACTGTAAGTATTAGGTGATTGGCGTGGACAATGATTTTTTAAATGGGGATTTTTTATGAGCATCTTGACGTTTATTTACGGTGATCAAAGGAGGATCAATGAACCCGATATGCCTGGAAGACTCGATATATCCTCAGTTGGTTCGCGGACGAGTGAATCAGAGGCATTCGGCCGTGAAGAAAAAGGGCTCTAACGTGTTGTCCAGGGGAAATGCGAAACTCAAGGCCCGATCAAGCAGAACGGATACAGAAATTCACTTTTTTCTCCTCCCTTATTTTTCATAAAATACCATTTTTGCCTGATTTTTGTCACTCTGATTTATTACGTGATTCCTGCAGCAGTTGAATCTCGAGCTCGTTAAATCTGAATGCAGCGAGAGAGCGAAAGCAGATTATAAAACCCCGTGGGTTTTAACTATATCACAGTATATAAAGGTATATACTATCGTCGACAACCATTCGTGGAATAGAGTTGAGAGACTTGATGACGAGTTCGAGAGACAATGGGGATTAATTTAACGATGGAATCGTTTATGACATGACAACGGGGAAAGTCACAAATATTCGTGATGGAGAGTTTAAAACTGATAAAAATGTGAATCACGTTTAACTTGTGAATATCTTGTTTCATGGGAATCATTCAATCTTGATTGAAATCACTTCAACAGCATTAAACATCTACATTGAATAAAAGAATTCCTTCTTTCGTATCAAACAATTGTCCTAGGACAGAATTTCAAGACTCAAGTTCTTTCATCTTTGCTTCTTATATCTGAAGTAATTGAAATCAAATTCTTGTACAAACTTTATCAAATTAATTTTCAAAATGATATTATATATTGAAAATTAATTAAAGTTTTGTTAATAATTGAAATGCATTAATGGCTGTCTTTCGAAAAGTGTTCAAAATTTGAAAATGAATTAATGCGGAAATTAGAAGAAAAAACAACCGTTGTTTGAGGGCGTGTCATGCCGTTGCTGGAATATCTCCACCTTTCATTCCATTTTACTTTTATTCTGACTGCTCAAGTTATTCAACTCGTCTTCTTACTCGCACCGTTTTACTGATTATCATGCACACGGCGTAAATTCCGACTAGTACCTTCGAAGAAAGATCTCGAGACCAGAATGATCCATTTTGTTCACGACGTGATAGGACACGTTTCATTCGCATTCCGAAGTGATTTTCCAATTAAATCAGTTGATAAACTACACTTTTCCTCAATAATTTAACTTCTCATCCGCCAAATTTGATTGATTAAAAATTTCCAAATTTTCACAGCGTACACAATTTTCAGTCTTTTTTTTCAATTCAGAAATGCTGTAGTACAAATTGTCAAAAAAAAAGTGGAATAGTGCAATTTATCATTTCGTTTTCTTTACATCCTGCTTCTAGTGATTTGCATAAATAAAAGAGTTATTTTGAATAATTATTCAAAGTGGGATAAATCTAGGCTATTCTATTCCTGTTATTCTATTTTTATAGCCTATTCTATTTTTATAGCCTATTTGTTTTTCAAATTTAATTGGAGCACTTCAAATCAAGTCCGGGATAAATAAGAAATATCGTCTAAAAATATTATGTAGTCTTTACTAAGTTTTTCTATGGGGGCGGTTCCCTCATTTGCATGAAATACCTCATGTACGGCGATCGCAATGGCATTGTCAATGCTTCTGAGACAATACTGTCGAATCACACGATTGAAAGCTGTTAAAATACGATATCAATGGCTAACGGTAAAGCACGCGTGTCCTTCAATATCGATGTCAAACATTAAACAACATAAATGTGGACTCACCACAGAATTCCTTCACCAAGCGTTGTACTTGCATGTAACCACGAAACCGTTGACCTTATCGTCCATAAACATAAATTATCACACACTAAACACTCCACTGGTTTATTTACTTTTATTATTATTTATTGCACTTTTTCTTTGTCTTGAGAAAGTATGTTTACACCTTCTGTGACCTCCACGAAGATCTGCATTTTTGTGGTTAGTTTCCATTCTTCAAATTGACAGAAAAATCTCCGCAATTAACAAACAGTTAACACCAAAATTGGACAAAATGAAATCCAATTGTCGAACTTATGTACATGGTACAATCTCTTACTAGATTGTGCACCAATTATCCTTATTATCTTCTGCTTTTGTACGAATAATCATTAATTATGACACACTACACAACCCATTGATTTATTTACTGTTATGACTGTTTATTGCACTTTCTTCTTGGTGTTGAGAAAATATGTTTACACTTCCCGCGACCTCCATGAAGATCTGCATCTTTGTGGTTATTTTCAACTCTTCAGATTGACAGAGTAATGTCTGTTGATGCCAAAATTTGACGAAATGGAATTCAATTATCGGATTTACGTACATGATAACATTCCTTACTCGATTGTGTTCCAATGATGCTTATTATTGCTTGACACTTTTGTTAAGTGCTAGTCTCTTTGTTGTGAAGGAAACACATGACGATCGCACGAGTCGCGATATGTGGAACTCCTAGGGCCTACTCCCTATTGGCCAACGCGCACCGGCAATTTCAAATTCGGCGCACGCAATGCGCAGTACGTCTCGTGATCCAATGATTCAGAACGGAAGAGATAAAAAATTAACAACAGCAATAGGAGTTGTAATTTTTCTAGGATACGTTTCACGGGGTATTAAATCGTCCGAGTGACCTACTCCTTCAGCAATTAGTACTCACTGCCTTGACATGAAATTGTTAGTTTGAAATTCTGATAAATTAGAATATTTCAAGAAACTCGTTTGTACGAGTGACTCAACCCTTCACTAACATTTTTTTTTCACTTATCCCTCTAAACCCCTTGGCTAGTGTTTTACCTATAGAAAATGAAAAAATGATTTTCTTGGTCTCTTATGTCTGTGGTAATTACTGTAATCTTGAAAAACTCAGTAAAGAATGAGGGCGTTATTGTGAATAAGTGTTGGACCGAGAGTTTCTGAAATTTTTCTGCATGCAAAAAATAACGTCAATAGCAATGAATATAATACGTTAATGTAAGAGTGATTTTTATACCTAATGTTTTTCCAAGCGAATGGCCCTTTTTGTCAATGTTGCGAAAGATTTTAGTGATCATAAAACTAAAATCATGAGAAGTGAGGGAATAAGTGGTGGATATATGGAAATTGTTGGAGAAATTCAATCATTAAAATTTGTAGTTGAAGTAATCCATCATTTTCCGCATAGTTCATTCATTCTGACGTTTATATATTTTTGAGCTTCAATATCCACTCATCGGATATACTTGCATAACAATAACAAAAGTGAAAATCAATTTCTCAGTTTTCACCTTTCGGTTTCTCTGGCGCTGCAAATTCTCCCAATAAATAATTATTGCCAATTCAACAAATTCGGGAACTGATAAACAAAAAACGCTTCTTCGTAATTATAATTTCAATTTCATATGAACATTCAAAGAGATATCTGATTTTGACTGATTACGGATGCGCACTGAATGATTAGTTATTGTTAGCAATAATTAATCCTTTGGAGTTTCATATGATGACTCGTCACGTTTTCATATTTTACTAGCCGATAAATTGTCTTCAATTTTTGTTTTTTTTTTCGAAATTACAGCTCAGGTTCATCGAGTGCCTCGAGCACCGGTACAGGGTCGTCGTCCGGTGGTGGCCCAGGAACCGGAAACAATGGAGGCAGCAGAATGGCAGTCATCGGTGTTACAAGGAACATTCGGTTGAGACGTCGTGGTGCTTCCGGTTTCGGTTTTTCATTGAGGGGCGGA
>NW_011887799.1:696481-699422 GCF_000806365.1 Fopius arisanus | reverse complement strand
ATTTCTCGTCGAGGCCTTTATGTCGCGATCAATCAATCATTGCCTGATTTTCCAGTAATCCAAATGATCCTGTGACATGGCACATGGTGCAGAGCCAACAGCAGCAAATCCAGTACAACGAACCTGTAGCCCCAACGATTCCCTACAATGAAGTACGAATCCGTGTAATGGTTGGGGAAAAGGGACGTTTGGGTTGTGGTGTGTGCAAGGGAATTGTGCCAGGACTGACAGTGCAGGTATGAAAAAATGAGCCAATCAAAATTCCTATTCCCAAAATCAAGACCACCGATCCAATCAGAATGATTCGCCAATTCTCTCCCCGGTCCGCGCTTATCACAATCTCATTAACTGCGAATTAATGAACAGTAATTATATATTCGATAGGCCAGTGCAGAGACAGAGTTGACATATACTAGTTGTATAATTAATTAAGTAATAGGAAAAAGCTTGAATATGATTTTTTTCCAGGGAACAAGAGAGGGTGGTCCAGCTCGTGCAGCAGGTCTCAAAGCTGGTGACGTGATAGTGTGGTGCAATGGACAACGGCTGACAGATTTGCCATTCGAGAGAGCCATCGAGGTGATGCGAGGTGCAGCGATCCTCGACCTCGTTGTTAACCGTCCAATCCCAGCCAGCAATGGTCTATACGATTGTCCCGAGACCCTGTGGATGCGAGGTTCAAGTGGCTATGACTCTGAATCCTCAAGCATTGGTCCAACCAGCTCACCAACACATGCTAATCCCTCGTCACCGCAACACCAGCCTGGAGGTACACAAAGATACATAGAGAACAGAAATGGCAGGTAATGCATAACCAATTGATCTCAACTCAACCGATCGTTATATTTCATCTTCATTCAATACTGGGGGAAATTTTGAACGGTGAAAGTATCGGTAATTATAGGGCGGCAGGGTTTACGGCTTTTCGGCTACATTGACGGAAACTCTTCAATTATATTGCAACTTAATAATTTGGGCCTTTAGCAGAGCCGAAAAATCGTCGCGATAATAGCTATACTTGCTCAGGGTTACACTTTTCCACCCACGGTGATTATCAGAGATAATTATGATGGACTTTGTGGAATGGAATTAAACCCATTCTACTAATTTTTCAATTTAATGAACGAAATTCCTCATAAAGCTAATCATCCAATTAACATCCGCAATTCCACTTAATCGCAGACGTTGCATATTGCGTAGATTACACCGTATAAAATTTCATCTTTATCACTGCCATGTATTCCACCATAATCAGTGATATTTCATGGGCAAAAAAAAGAAAAAAATAGTAGAAACATTTTAATAAGCACAATATTCCTGCCTAAAGGGTTATAAAGCCGTCTAATAAATTACAAGTTTCCCGAGTTAATGAATGAAAAAAGGCCTGAAGAATTTATTAGATATGATAAACTCATAATATATTACACTTATGTAGAGCCTGCTGTCCCCTGGCCTTGTCAACAAGCAGTTGCTCGTCCTCGGAGTGGAATCACCCGTGCGATCAGGTAAGATCTCAGACCGCTGAGGAGTTAATGCGTCTTATCCGGTGGTACCGTCTGGCCTCGAACGCATAAAGAAATCGCGAAAGAGTATCCCGATACAAAAGCCAGTTATCATCACTTTATTTTCAGGGCCAGGAGTGGACACGAAAGCCCAACAATACAACGGTCATACGAGTCAATCAAAATGTGAATCAGAATCCAAATCAAAATCAGTATCGATCAAATGTTGGTGTTAATTACTCGACACATCCGGCTTGTCATGGCAGTTATGGCATGGGTGATGCGGGGAATGAGCCCCTTTATGATCCGGTGACACCCAGAGACTATGAGAGCCATGATTTCGATGCCAATCCACTTGATGAGAGGAATAGGCGGCTTATGTATGAAAAGGAGAATATTGTGCTTTATGATCCACCTGGTGATGACAGAATTGCGTATACTACCAAGGCAAGTTTCAGTTTTATATTAATACTATAATTTATTATTAGCGTCATTCAGGCATTCAAATATTCACCAAGTCACTAACTGCATTTCTTGCAGTTATAGGTCAGAAATGGGGGCAATTACTATTTTAAAAAATTGAAATTCCTGTTTATTTTATCATAAAGACTGTTTTTTATTTTGTAATTCGAGAAACATAACGAGGGAGAAACACGTTTCTCGAATTATTGAAATAGTACGAAAATTCTTTCTGCTGCAAAGTTATAGAATTTTTCCCCTCGTTTCGATTAATTGGATGAAAGACATTATGGAATGATTGCTCTCTTTCAGGACAATGAATTCTCCCCGAATTCCAATATACCCAGAGCCCCGGAATTTGAACGAAAGACTGTAACCACTGTTGAGGTTCATCAGTCATCAGGACCACCAGCTCCCCCGTGTCCACCACCAATGTCTTACAAATGGCAAACAGGTAGTTAGAAGTTTGATAAAATCACTTCAGCATTGGGAAAAAGAAAATCAAAATCGTGTGCATTTTGCACACGAGATAAAATCCTATATTCTTCCATATATTTTTTCCCTAGTGGATACGAAACCAATGATGGGACTGAATAAACAAATGGGTAGCACGATGTCAATGGGCTCAACAGGATCAACCGAGACTGAATCGAGTTTAGAATCCTGTGGAAAGGATTCAGCATCGACTTCGTCCTCGCTGTCAACCTCGTCCTGCGAGCCAGCCTCATCAACAGTCTCATTTGCCTCAACAATGACGACTTCCAACGTGCCACTGCCCATTAAATCCCCAGAACCCACCCCCATTCGTCCTCCACCACCACCTGGACGGGCCTGTCTACCTCTATCCACAACTGACCTTGGAACTGCCATAGCCCAGGAACTTCAACGACGAGCTCAACAGGTCAGTATAACAATTCGAAATTCTTTCTTTATTAATTTCTCTGAGCTGCTATTGACTTGATTGTGATCTGAGCACTTCT
>NW_011887799.1:682250-695786 GCF_000806365.1 Fopius arisanus | reverse complement strand
ATTTGGACTATCACGAAGAAGAGATATTTCAAAGATTCTATACAAGCCACAAATTGTCGGACGGTTTTGATCTTATCTCTACCGATTTATCACTTAATTATAAAGTTGTATGATTCACCGAATTCTAACTAATGTTATCCACTCCTTATCTTTCAGCTAATGGAAGAATTCAAACGTGCCCATCAGAAAATGTTCAACCAAAATCAACAAAAGATTCAATCATCAGAACAAGACCAAAAAAAGGTAAATCTCCCATTGATTTGAAAGAGTAGCATTTTTTTTTATCAATTTAATCAACATCCTCCTTAATTATATCAACTCGGTCAAGGAACACGAGACAGTTCGATAAGCTACCGCTAACGTCTCCATCCAGAAGAAATAGAAAAAAAAACAAAATCGTAAATTTCTCCACTTGACAAGTCCAACCGCAATTACCATTATTACCGATACTCCGGGAAAATTCAGTCCAAGGACGGTGGAAAACTTATGCAACGAGGAAATCCTTCTAGAGGCTCAGTAAAATAATAAAAAACGAAAAATCCGTAAACAGACTATCTGATCTCAAGTGATAGCGTTTAAATGCGTCTGCGTGGTAACAAGTGCATTGGCTTTACGCTAAATTGTATAATAGGAGACAACGGACCGTTGAATTGAAAAGAAAAACTTTCACTGGTTTTTCATTTCTTTCATTGAAATAGTGCCGATGATTTTGCGGTATCGCGTGGAATTTCCCAGGCCAAGGCGAAAGGTTTATTTATTATTTTCTCTCCCGCGAAATTGAAGTGCACGAACATTTCTCATAATGAAGAGAATAAGTAGAATAAATAATATAATTTCCGGGAAATTATATAGAGAATAAGAAAAATTTTCTCTCTTAACCCTTCAACGAAAAATGTACAAGAAAATGAACAGTATAAACGGATGATAAATTTTATTGCAAATGAAATTCAAAAGACCATCGCGTCATCAGGTGATAACGTGAGGCATTATGCCTTATCACCAGCACCAGTGATGAGGAAAATATCTGACGAGTTGTTTGTACTTTAGGTGTGTAAGTTGCCACATGCATTCTGTGGGCTACACCTACGGATTAAATTCCTACTGACACATACCATTGTTGTGTATCAAATGTACATAAGAATCAAACGAGATAGTGAAATTAACACCTTATAGTTATATTCCCGACATTCGTGCCGCCAGTCTGTATCCTGTACTAGATCAATTCACCTCGGTACTTTAATTGATCATAATTTTCAGCAATTACAACATTCCAAGTTATTTATATTCTTCAAAAAATTATAACTTGAACATGAAAAAAAGTAAATGTATATCTCGTTTAAATAATTCTGTGCTGAATTTATTTGGCGAATTTTATTATAATTGAAAGGCAGTCGTGAAATTGGAAAGTGCAAATCTAGTTGGTGTGCCATAATTAATTAACGAATTGAGACATGGTGTGACCGAAGGGGGAGTGGGAGAGACATGTGATCGATTCTCATGACCAAAGTCATATTCAGTCATGTGAGATAACTGGGTTTCGTGTAATGTACGCAGATTTGGTATTTTTTTTTCTGTCGCTTCGTTGGGTTTCTCGAGACTCTCGTTGACAGATGTAAAAAAATAATAGACAGATTACGTAAGTTGCCAGTGTCTCGGGAAAGATCGCCGGTGACTTTCCTTGAGTTCGCCCGACAGTTGCAATTGATATTTGTTCTGGACAAGTTTGTTATGCGGAAAATTGAGCATTTTGACTTCCAGTGTTTTTCATAATTCTAATTACTTACAGCTCGATAGATAAAAAAAATATCGGAACAATTGAGATCATCGCGTTTTGGATTCTTTATTGTTACGTCTTGTGCGTGTATTGAGCAGGAAAAGTCTGAAATATAGTTTTTATGGAATGATAAGTCTCGAGTGAAATCGTCACGCTCGACTTGGGTGATGAATCTTTTGAGGTAGTGAGAGTGAACTTTCCGTTGCAGTTTGTAGACATAAATCGGTGGATAAAACATTATTATAGTGCATAAACCGGAATCAGTCATCGAGTGTGAACTAAATCTACCGGAAAATGACAATGTGAATTGCAGATTTTTCACGTGGAGATTGAATAGAACTTGTCAGCTTTCATGATGAATGGGAGACAGGGAAATCAAGGGAGACGAGTGCTGGTGACCATTACTCCTTACACTGTCAGTAGAACACGAGAAGAATTTTTCATTTACCAACTTTCAATTTTTTTTTTCTTCTGTTATAAATGTTTGAACATAAAATGCAGCTTTTCTGCTTATTTCTCATTCCTGACATCATTGTATAATTGATTGGAGAAGTTAATTACCAACGAGTTGGAAAGGTTGAATTTCTCGGGAGATTTTTTGCCTAAGTATGAAGAGGTCGACAAAAAAACTTCTTATGGACGTTACGATATTCACATTTTCTATGATTTGCCATGAAAAAAGTTACAGGCGAATTAATTAATCTTCTTCGCCGAGCAATTAATCCTGTAATAAACTTGTAGAACGAAGTAACTCAAGTTAACTCTTCGGTGGTATTTTCCGTAATATTTTCAAGACCAAAGGAGATGGTAAAATTTTTGTAATAACCTTTTTTGGAGCTCTCAATTAACTCTTTAAAAAAGTTATGAACAAAAATTTAATTATCTCCTTCACTTCCCGAGATATTTCCCAAAAATCCACTGAATAGGTAAGTCAACTTATTTCGCGTCCAGTGCTGCACTGCGGGAACAGAAAATTCAGACATAAAATTCGCTCTAGAATTGCGGAAAAGATATTCTCGAATAACTTTCGTCGTGAACAGAATTAATTGACATCGACCAATCCCGCAATTTCAAGATAGAATTACTTTCAGGAGCAGGAGAAGCGGATAAACGGATCAAGTGGTGGTTGCCCACCTCCACCACCTCTTCCCCTTCCCGAATCGCCGACAAAGTCACGTGAAGACGCAGTGGAGATGCAGAGCATCGAGTCCTTCAAGCTGAAAGAGACTCCTAGTCCAGTAATTCCTAAACCACCGCCCACATACTTTTCATCGTCGAACAACACCTCGCCAACGTCAACCCCGACAAACGGTTCTCCACGTCACACAACGATCACCAAACAACCGCATCTCAACGGTAATAAGGATTCTGTAAATAATAAGTATCAAGTGCCAATGGAGAAAAAGAATTTTGTGAAAATTCAAAATTCCAATGGGCCAGTCACAGCCAATCCACCGGGAAAAGTTGCTGTGAGAATTGGAACATATGAGGGGGAGACGAAGCAGCCGTCCAGACTTGAATTTTTACCACAGGGTAGAAGTACTACAGATACAGGGAAGCCTGTTGAGGAAGTTAGTAATGGGCCGGCGGTTTCAAGGCTTCAGAATGAACTCGCTGCTACACTGCAACGATCCAATCTCAGAGAGAAGACTGAACAGGTGAGGACAATCATCAAATCAATGAAACCACATTTTTACGTATTTTATTAAAAGTCGTATCACCAAATTGTCATCTTAAAACTAATATACAGAATCCATTAATAACTCGTCAGCAATCTACACCTAATCCTACTAACATGTAAAACTAATTTACCTAAGCTGAGTAGTCATCCTCTTCGCCTCGACTTTTGATTGAGGTCCAGAGTGTCCAGCATTTTTTGGAGCAGTCCTTCCTGAAAAAATCCCAGCAGCCCCAAATGTGAAAACAACTGGGGCAGGGACACCATGAAGCTCTCTCCTATCACTTCGATAGGACTTCAGTCGTTTCAATGCTGAAAATCTCGTGCATTGATCAAAACCATACGCTAACCTTTTCTCCTTCCTGAGGTGACGTCTGGCGGTGGCTCTCAGGTGAGAATCACCTCGACAGACATAAAACCATTCCTTGGAGACTCGAGCTGCATTCAGAAGTGAATTGGGGTCTAACATCCTGAAAATAGAATGTGTCACTTCTACTGGTAGATTGGCAATTGGATCCAAGTTGGGCTTGCCAAGACCGAAAAGGCTTATGAGATTGCCGAACAATTTCATGCTCCTCGCTAGCATGTCACTGGAAGAATCGACGAATGATCTGCTACGCAGGGATCCAGGCCCTTTATACCTGCACGCCCCTCTCCTATCCCTACTCTATCCTCTCCCCCTTCCCCAAATTTTGTTGACCAATCACAGCTCTGTATTATCTGGATAGACCATCCGTACGGCCAAAGCTCCTCCATAATAATCCATATAAGAAAACCGATTGTAAATGAATTCTGCAAATTTAAATGAATGAATTATTGTAGAGGAATGCCCGTCTGAACGATTATCACAATAATATCACACATTCTAGTGAAAGCATTTGGCAATCATTTAATTTCAACTGATTTATTGTTTTCTCAATTGAGAGGGTATTGCATTATTTCTTGATTTTGAATTTTTTTTAGAATTTTTTTTTGGTGTTTCAGAATTAAAAAAAACAATGATAAGTATTTCTTTGCATTGGAAAGAGTATAAGTGAGACAGATTGAGCTCATAAACAATATAAATATAGATAACCTAAATTCGTCGGGCTGGATTACCCATTCCTAATTTAGGTTATGAGGGGGCAGTCTATTCAGTTAGTACAGAGATGAGTGAAGAGCCTTTCATCAGCCATCAAACTTTTCTGCTATTAATCATCATCTTTTAATGAAAAATTTCGGTGCATTGATTTTGTAATTGGAATTTTCAGGAAAACGGGGGAATCCCCCAAGCATCATCAAGTCCAGACGTTGAGCGTCCAGTGACACTTCTCCAGAGTAACGTAGAGAAGCTAGCAGCAGCTTTAGCCAACAGAGTAACAATCAGAGTCAGCCCCGAGAATGGCTCACGATAAGGCGCTTATCATTGCTCAAACAATCAGCGAGACAGTCAACATTGATAAAACACTGTAATTTAAGAGGTTTATACTCAAATTTTCAATATATCTCTGCGATTAATTAGAGAAATATCCAATAGCCGTGGTGAATTCACCACTGAGAGCTTTCAAAAAAAAAAAATCCAGTGTAGTACAGAAAAATCTTTTACAAGAGGAAAGTATAGTCATAGTAATTCACAATGGTGGCTGAATTTTTTTGATGATACATATACACAAGTATCTAGATGTACTATAGACATACTGTATGAGGTAGGTTAATCTCGTTACCCAAGATATACAATATTGAGTCAAGATTATGGGGAGAGGCAAATCTGCGCTCTCCATACAATGCATAATCTTATCGTCGTTGTAAATTTTTTTACACCAAAATTTGGTACTATCTTTTTGCGCTGTTGCGTGACTACGAGACCATTTACTGTTATTCATTAGTTTTTCTTATTTCATTTTTATACACCATGTGAATTTAAGGATAAAAACGTGTTTTTACAGTATTTATTGCCAACAACTAACAAGATATATGTATCTTGTAATATATTGTAATGATTAAGTTAGTTGTACACTTAAAATATATAAATTTTAAGGCCTTGGCACAGAGTTGACTCATCTAGAATCATCGTCATTATTATTCCAAGGAACTGCTTAATTGTACATCTTAATCATTGCCCATCCGTAGGACAATTATTCGAGATGGAAAATAAAGAGACATTAGATTTATCACGAGAACTGCTTACTTCAGGCAATTCTTTCCAACCTTTTTACATTTTTATTCCCATGAATAATCTTTTGATACTTATTTTTTATTTGTTTGATAATTCTTTATCAATGCCAGGATTATTGGACTTTCTGTCGAAATCTCGTGAGTCTTTATCGTCAAATGGACCACAATAGGATTAAAAAATTACTTTCTTCTGAGTACGATGATTTTTATGAGAAAATCATCATTGAATCGCCCTTTGCTGAGACTACGAGGGACGGACGGGGAATCAGGGAAGTGACCATTGCCCTGAGTTCGTCCAAACTGATTATTGCCTCTGATATATTCCGGAAAAATCAGGGGTTCACATGTTTGCGAGGGGTTGATCCCAGCATTGAGTGCTTTGAACTTGTTTCTGTTTATCCCTTGGAGTTTGTTAGTTTGAGTATTTTCAGAAGAAGAATGAGAAAGACATTGAAGGCCAGGTGGGTAAGGCGCTTTAGATATTTTTCCTCATTTTCCATTTTGGAACTTAACGTAATATATGCCGTGTCACTCCTGATTTTTAATAAAACAGTGAATGCGTAGACTATAAAACGCAATAAAATACAAGAATAAGTGCCATAATTTCAGATTGATCAACGGCCGAGTAACGTACTACGAGCTAGGCGGCATTTATCACCGTAAATCCCGGTGGAGCCTCTGGTGTAGTCAGATCGAGGTTCTTCAACTGCAAAAAGAGAACGGAAGTTCTCTGTCGGAAACCACTGCAGCGAGTTCCTCAAGCTCCACCACTCCATACATTTTGTCGTCCGACGGGGATTCCCAGTCTGTCCCGAAGAATTCAGGGAATCCCCGAATTTGTTCCCTGTGGACGTACAACGGTGAAAGCCAAGATCTGCCTCCCTCGTGGCCTCGCAAGGACATTTACCTCGGCCCGACCTACAACGAACTCGGACACGGTCTCTACGCCCCAATTCCCGTACGTTTCGCCGGTGCTAGTTTCAATGACCTCCAAATTCAATACGAACTGCGCCCAGTGTCCCTCGTTCCACCGCCCCAGAAGTCCAACCATAGCTGGCCACCATTGAAAGTGTCAAACACTAAACTAAAATACCAAAACCACAAAAATACTGATCTCTGTGACGTTCTCTACGTTCACAGGCAATTCGCCAAGCCTCAGAAATCACTTTCCTCCACTTCTCAGGTCCCATCTCACCGCTCTTCTCACCCTGGCCACGGAGACTGTGGAGATTCCAATAGAAATTCCAAAACCAACTGGAACCGAAAGGAACATCGAGAATCCAATCACACACTTGTTCCAAAATTATCGAGATTCGGATTTGGCATCCACGAAAACTGCTCTTCTGGGCTGTACCTAGCACCTCACGAAGGTGATCCAGATCACCTCGTGAAGATAAAGCCCGCTTACAAGCTGATGGATCCCTACAGATTAATTGAGAGTGGAGTAGAGATCTGGGAGAGAGCGAAATCCATTCAGTCAAACATCGACTCTCGACATTCGTTAAAATCCTTCAGAAGATACGGATTAGCCACTTGTCCTCATTTGTTCTTCGGGTTGGGTCCTTGGTCTGTGAATTCCGGAGATAAAATTTCATTTCAGAAGAGATCGTCAAGTCTTGTAAGGATTCGGAGACAACCGGTTGATAATGAGATGAAGCTTGCTGTTTCTAAAAAACATTTGTGCACTAGTGTATCGATGTCTTCTCTGGAGCCTGAGATGTCGACATCAGGTGCCAACACGCGAGGGAAAATTGTCATGTTCTGGACACCCGATTACTGGTATAGGCCGAGAGCTGCAACTGCAGTCTATAAAGAATTGAGGAATCACTTGACATGTCTCCACAATTTTCATTCTGACAGGGAAAAGAATTCTAAACGATCTTTCTTCTTGAGAAGAAAATCTTCCTCGACTGGGTGCCGAGTGGAGAGGGTGAAGTCGTACAATAAGAGTAATTCTATTTTAAACAAGATATTTTCAAGTCGAGACTTGAGACACAAAAAACATCTGAGGAAGTCTGAAGAGGACAGGACAGTGAATCAGCTGAGACGATTATTGAAACCGAATTTCAAGACTACAATCTGGGACCTAGACAGCACGACGTTGGCGAAACAACTGACATTAATTGACAGAGATTTATTCTTGAGGATTCCCTTGTCCGAAATCGAGATAATAATATTCCAGAAGTCTTCAAAAAACGCTCCAAATATTGGAGCTTGGATGGCCTTCAGTCATCGAATTTCATCTCTAACTTCGAGTGAGATTCTGATGATCAAGAAATTGGAAATGAGGACGAGGATGTTGGCAAGGTTCATCAACTCTGCTAACAAATGCTTCTCGATGGGTAATTTCAATTCCTGCAGATCGATTATCGCGGGTCTCCAAAGTCCACCGATTTATAGATTGAGGTCGACATGGAGTTATTTGAAAACTCATCACGCCACGAGATACGAGACCTTCACAAGATTATGCAGGGTTTTTAAGAATTGCAGAATCGATGTCTACATCCGTGCCTGGGAAACGGTTATGATTCGTCCCCCAGTGCTTCCCTATATCGGCCATGTGCTGACAAGAATTCTAGGACTCGACATTGATGAAGAGATTGCGCGAGAAGAAACGCCGAGGCGTTGGACTCAGAAGAACTACGACTGCGGTTGCACATACTTATATCAAGCATCCGAAGAGGAAAAATGCGTGAAGAACCAGTTGACACGTCACACGATTTCATCCATGAAGAGTAAATCTCAGGGCTTGGTGAGGAGAATTCTGTCAAACACAGTGGGAAGAATCATTCAGGGAAGAGGTTTAGCTGGTCCAGAGAAATTTGATGTCTTCTGGGCAGCGAAGCAGCTGATGGTTGCGAGGAAATTTTTTGACCAATGGCAGGCTCAAGTTCTGACGATGAAAATCATCAAAGAGTACGAGATAAAACGTCGAAATGTGGATTGGAGGAGGAAGCGAGGACAGGAGGTCGGAATATGGATCAGTAATTGCCAGAGGCTTGCGAGGGACTACCAGTTTCCTGGGCACTCCTTGGCTTGGGAATTTCTGTTAAAAGCTAGGTACAAGGAGGATAAGGAGAACTTTTGGATTAGCTTGAAGCTCGAGCCACCACTAGGATGATACAAATGGATTTAACCAATGAAACTGAAACTACTATCGAGATATTTCGGTGAAGAGCTGGTGAAGCTGAACATCATTGTGTGAGATTCAGAGATAATGTCTTTCTTTCTTCACAGTGTCAACAATTCCAAGATAATAATTCAGAATTTAATCTGTAATTGAATTGGTAAAGATTCTTTATCATCAGTAATCTAAAAATAAAATAGATTAGACTAAAATTCTGTACCATTTTATCAATTGAAAATTATGAAGCTAGTGTGTAATTAAAGCTAAAGTTCTTCTGCTTTTGATTTTATTTGTCTGATTGATTGGACAGAGAGTAAATTCGTGATTGATTGACAGCAAGGACTTTAATAAGTGCATAGTAATTTCATTGCCTATCTGGGAATTAATTTTTCATATTCTAAAGAACCTCGCTGCATACAGTTTGAGGAGATTGAAAAATCGGTATGCAACAATGCAGGAAGGATTTAAATATAAAAAAACAATTAGGATAACGAACGCATTGAATGATACCCGAGCTTCATGATGTTTTTTCGCACGTGACATGCATTACTTTTATTGAATTGCAATGAGTATTGGGATTGAAGATAATATCGTGATTTCTTCGAACTGTTTTTTTCATCGTAAATTTGTCATTCATTGCTTATATTTACGTGATGATATTTTCATAACAAAACTGAACAGCACGCGGCAGTTCAACAATCACTGAGAGACATATTTTCTTGAAAGTCACGTCTTCCAATCCAAAGTATCCCTTACGAATTGTATAAAGATGTGGGAGACAAGTTTGTTCATGATTAAAATTTCAAGTGTTTCAAGAACTCAATTTCCTGCAGTTCAATTTAGTAGGGCTATCAACGATCTTCGGTTTTTCCAGCAGAGTGTGCAACACTCATAATCTCCGGTAATTTTTATTTTCATTCCTAATACAATAATTTAAACGAGCACTTCGCTGAAATGACCCGAGAGTTTGTGCGAATTCAAGAGTTCCTTCAACTTTAAAAGAATATTGAAGAGTATTCTAAATGTTTCTAAACATTTTCCTTTCATGACTTCAGATTATCATGAAAATGGCGGCCGACCGTATGCTGAGGATTTTTCTACTGCTTTCGTGCATCAGTATTTGCGCTGTATCATGTTATCGCCCCATAAATATAAATTTCCGCCGGGTTGCCACTAGTAGTCGTTTACAGGCGTCAGAGACGCCTAAGCAGGAAGAGAAATTGGATAATAATGATCATGGCAACAATAGTCGTTTTGCATATCATAAAAGTTATGGTCCGATTTTTGGACAGCCGCTGCAGCGAGATTACCAAGTTATTACGATTATTACGATGATAGTTCAGAAATATCTATGTAAACATCTCCTCGCAATTAGTGGATTAATATAAATGCCATGAAAATCTAAGAAAATTGGGTTTTAATATTAAATGATAAGATTTTTTAATGAACCTTTGAATTTTCTACATTTTCAGTTTTCCCAATGTAAGATGGCTCTGAAAATTGAGAATTATTATAGTATATTTGAGAAATTAATTAATTAATCAATAAGACGGAAAATGTTAAGAAGAATTGACATGACTGTTTATAGAGGTTGCATTATACGTCGAGAGAAGAGGGACTTGTTCCCAGAACAAATTGATGATTCTAAATAAAACCAATTTATTATCGAATTTCACATTAATCCTTCATCCATTTATGCTGCGCACACTACATTTACTTGAAAAATACGATCTAATCGTAAAACATGAGCCTTATCACGGAACAATACGACGCCGTTACCTTTACGATATTCTTGAAATTGTCCATATTCATGCGATAAAATTTACCGCAGGTCAGATGAAATGGATCATTCAATTTCCTCAAGATGAAGCTCACATCCCTCATGGATTGTTTCGATAGTGTGTACCATGGTGAGCTGTAAACCTTATCTCGTAAATTCTCCATTTGATTCGTCAGCTTTTCACCCGCATAACAGTACACGAATAATTGCACGTAGATTATCATTAATTCAAACACTGCCTTTATTACCATTGCGATATTCTGGTAGTACCACGCGACGAATGTGTTGAGAACTGAGAAAATAATTATTTTAAAATAATTATCAGTGGTTAAATGAAAGCTGCCGCAATTTTATTTCATTTTCCAACTCGTACTTCAATAAAATTCGACAAAACAACTATCCAATAAATTGTTGTTAATTTTAGAAATGTATTTGTGATGCCAAAGGCTTTCTATTGGATAATTCCGCAGATAAATTTCACGTGCACTTACGTAGAATTGTAACCAGTCCAAGATACAATACCATATGTATCAGTATGATAATGTTGAATGTTCTTTCGAAGAGATTACATAAATTAAGGAGATGATTATGGCGATTTATGAACTCACGGTAAACTTTCTGGGGATTTGTCGACGGATCAAACATAGTGGCATCCGTACCCATTCCTCTATCAACTTTTAGAATTTCAATTTGTCCGCACATATGACTGAGAATTATGAACAGGGAGACATCGAATCCCATGTTACTCAGACTTCCCACAATTTGTTGTACGCAAGTTGCGAAGTAAACGATGAGAAATATTTGGTTCGATGTGTTTGGTGGCAACCAACAGCCGCTGCCCCACGGCAAATTCCTGTCTATTGTATCATTTTCCAAGAGATTTTGATTCAAGATGAAGAATGGAAAATGAGATATTGTCGTGTATGTTAATAACATGCACAAGCTCGTTATCTCAAGGATGAATATAAATCTGCCGATTGCCACCCACTCCATCATAGTCTTGCGGGCTGCGGTATCAATATTCCTTGACCAATCCTCAACAGCTGACTCTAGTATTTCTTTCATATTTCTCCAGTAATACCTGGGCAATATGATTTTAGCAATTGCCACTGGGTACGATAGAACTCCCACTATGGATTCTATTATTTCTTCCGTTTTACCACAACCGGATATCAGATCTATTGCTTGCTCGTACAGCATAATCCACTGAAAATTATCAAATAATAATTTTATGTTAAATCTATTGCGCAAATTATTTGGAATTGTAACTTACGTTTATTGTCAGAACGACGATCATTCGAATTGTGGAAAATATCTCGTGACACTCCAAGGGATATATTCCTAATACTCGATTGATTAATTTGTAAAAACCCAGATCGTATTCTGCGTTGGAATTCCATTTGCCCGTCATACTGATTTTAATTGACTGATGGAAACGTTCGCGAGATTAATAGGAATAATTCTCCGGCGATTTCTCTTCATTCCGGAGAATCGCACGGTGAGTGAAGTTTCATCGCATCCTCGGCATCGAATGAACGCTATTTTTGGGAAATAAAAATAGCAGCTATCGTGGACTATCGCTGGAAGACAAGTGCAATTATGCGTACACCGGGTGGAATTGCGCATGATCATCGAAGAACCGATCATCACGATGAAAGGATTAAGAATTTATATCGTATTGTACCTAGTCATTATGTTTCCCTGCACTCATGAATCGAGAGAATAAGTTATTGAGACATTTCATTTTCTTTCTTGGTAATAGACGTTATAGATAATTATAGAGAGATGATAAAATGTCGAAATAACGGACTAGTGCATGGACAAGAACTTGATGAAGATATTAATTTTATATTCGACATCACAGAGTATTTCCTACCGGACTTCCGTTTTTCATTGTTCGTCTCCTCTACTCGTTCGTTCTCATTGAAATTGTTGAGCAGTATGAAGTTTTTGGAATTACCGAAGGAATTAGATCGAATAAGAAAATATAAGAATATTCGGAATTTATAATTTTCATTAAAAAAATCCTGAAGTGAATATTATTTGTCAGTGCTGCGGTAAATGAAATTCATTCATCAACACCAGTAACAATCAGTAATATATTGAATTTTAAAGTCATTATGTAAAATTGCAAAAAAAAAATACAGATTAGAGAGTAACCAGCGATTGATGTTGAAGTTTTCACTTAGGAAAATGCTCGTACGATGTGTTTCCTCAATTCCATTATTGGCCGATGGACATCAGCCCCACTTTCACCGAAGGCTCGTCTACCCAAGAGACTTGCCACCAGCTGGCCATGCAGATGCCGAGCTACATGTATATTTAGTGATAATAGGTAATGATATTGAATTGAAACAAATATATTGTAAATATATTCACAATTATATCTATTACATTCTCATTGCGATTGCAATCCCTGATTACACCTGCGATACAATACTTTTTCATTTTATTTTAGTGTGCATTTACAATTATATTTTTTAAATTCACATGGCGAGATAGTATCCATCATTAGAATTTCAGTGATATGTCTTGATATTTACTGATAATAGCATGTAGATGCAGATGTGTATGCATGATGATAATGACTTGAAAAGTAGCGCTCCGAATATCGCGCTGCCTCTCTGCGTCAGTTCTGGGAATTTTAATGCGCAGTAATCCTCCACGTTGTCATCATTCAGCCAATGGAGAACGAGGTAAATACTGGGGACCATCAGCTCACTGGTCGATTCCCCTAGACGCCAACCGGTTCCCCGAGAAAGTCGATGCTGAGTAGTTTTTGACACTCTCGGTCAATCCTAGTTATCCTTGACTGTAGTCAGTAGTTAAGGTTAATCTGCAGGTCACCAACAATCAATTGAAGCCGTGGGTTATCAGTGTATAACTATGGCTTCAGCCGCTCTTCACTCCACTCGGTTCAGTGAGTACTTTAATTAATATAATGTGTCAAATATTACGAGTCATCGCGTTTTTCTTATATCATGACAACAATTGAAAATTCAAATTGCTGATTATCGATTGCT